>NW_021637682.1:0-43047 GCF_004799145.2 Neltuma alba | reverse complement strand
ACTGGTATATTGATAATATTAAAAATTTTAAGAATTTAAAAATGTTGTGAAGAAAACAAACTTGTCTATTGCGCTTCCAAAATAATTGTTATACTTTTTCCTAATTTAAAATCTTCCCGAAATAAATGCATGCTTGAAACTGTGTATATATTAATAAAATTAAATTTTTTTTGGATACAAATAATAAAATTTAAATTCAATATAGAGTAGTTACAAAAAAAATCAATTATGTATTAATCATTAATAAAACAGCATACACTGAGAATAAATGCATGCTTGAAACTGTGCATATATTTATAATATCTCAGCACTCACAATTACAATAGGTAGAAACGTACAAATAATAGCGAAGGCGTTACAAAGACCTTAGATATATAAATGAACCTCACTTGAAAACTAGAGGCTTTGTTCGGGTCGAGTCGGGTTAATTAAGGAGGATGGATTCATATATATATATATGGAAGGGGCTTTTTATAGGTAGTGGAATGCAATATGTAAATAGTAAATTAATACTCTCCTCAGTCCTAAATATAAAACAAATTTTGTAGTGCAATTTTGTACGACAAAATGAGTTTCATATTTAGGACCGGAGAAGTAATTAAAAAGAGACCAATAATAACATATATAATATATATTAATTAATTAATTAGTTCTTCCAAAATCTTGCAGGAAGACCGTGTAGAGGCACTGGAAACGGGCTGTATTGAATTCCCTTCTCATTTCGCATCAGTTCCCACCTGCAAACCAAGCAAAAATTATTAATCACCCTTCTTATACTGTTTAAAAATTATAAGTAATATACATGTCTAATTTTATTATCTATGAAACTTATCGAATTTTACAAGAAATATGAGACTAATTAAAAAATAGGTGTATGATTATTTTTGGGAAAAAAAATTCAGAGTAATGAAGGATAAAAGAGTTATTACCTAAATTTGGTCACCAAATGGTGGATAAAGATGAGCATATTCAACTTGGCCAGCTCATTTCCAGGACAAGAGTGTACTCCATTTCCAAATGGCATAAACGTATTGGCCTTTGGAGGAACCTGCATGATCCATACACGAATCAAAATGCAATTGAGATTTTCCTCTGTAAAAGAAAAATCAAATCAAATTATAGTTTTTATTTATTCTTCATATATGCAGCCTACCTCAAATCTGGATGGGTCAAAACTTTGAGGAGCGGGGAAAAGTTCTGGATTATGATGGATATTCCTGAACAGTGGCATCACTTTCCATCCCTTGGGGATCAAATATCCTGAACAGTCAATTAATAGTAAAACATATTATTTACCAATTCATAGTCAAATTAACATTAGTTATGTCGAACCGAAAAGACTAGAATTCATAATAATCTTACCTTTGTACACTACATCTTCTACAGCTTCCCTGAAGGTAAAGGAAATAATACTAGCCATCCTCAGGCTCTCTTGTATCACCTGCGAATTAAAACAGTATCCTGATGTTGAGGAAACCAATTCATGAAAGAAACACGAAAAACAAAACAGGACCCTCAAACCTAGCTACCTAGGAAACTGTAGTTAGTAGTGTAGGACCACGTACCCTATATGTAATGGGCATGTTTCTAGTCTGACCCCAAGTTAAGGGCTTCTTCCCTTGCTCGTTGGCTTCGTAAATTGCCATTTGTTCTATCTGCATCGCAATTATTGTTGACCAGTTAATGATTAAATACACCGCACGTACAGCGATGTTATTATTGAATATATAAATTCAAACACAGTTTTATAGATATGGCCTACTTGGATATGACAAATCTCTTTATAGATATGTTACCTTTACAGCTTCAAGAAGCTTCTGGTCATCGTGAAGATACTTGAGGATCCATGTGAGGACACTGGCTGTTGTGTCCTGGGCGGCAAATAGGACTCCTATTATGTTATCAGCAATCTGATCATCACTTAGAGCTTGGCCCTTGTTGTCCTTGTAATTCAACATGTGCCCCAATAGTTCATTCTCCATCAACCTTTGCTCTTTCCACTTCCTAATGAGCTCACTAATTATGTCATTTATTCTCTTCCTTGCCTTCACATATTTCACCAAAATCCCCCAATAACAAATTATATCAGTACTTTTGTTGACATCAGTTCAATATTGACAAAACTACAATATCATATCAAAGTGATACAAAGAGAAGTTTATTATGTATAAAGATCAATGTAAGATAAAGTAGCATCCAGCACTCTGATATTATTTTTCTAGTCTCCTGATAATATTGTTTAGTTTCATCCAACATCCTAATTCTATTTATAGTTTAGGATGTTGAATGCATCATAAATAAGGTTAGGGTGTTGGATAGTATTAGCAAATAACATTAGGAAGTGTTGGATGTTATTTTACCTATGAATGTAGTTATTACTGTATGCATAAACACTTTTTTTTCGTGTTAATATAAAAATTATACATTGAGATCAATACTATAATTAATATAAAATATGATTATGTATTGAACAGTCAACCAATATGTAATTTAGGGTAAAATTTTATTAAGGTACTACTTCCGATCTTTATTATAAGACATTGTCTAACTTTTATTTTGATTATAAATATAAGGCCTAATCTATTTTATCTCTAATATTTATATATTTTTTTCAAGGTAGCTTTTCTAATAATAATAGTTCTAACTAACACATTTGATTAGTAAGGATATTTTAGAAAAGACAACACCTGTTTATTACAAATAACTAACTTAACTTAACTTATTTCCTTAATCTTCTTAAATTAGTCAACTAGTTCTTATAATTAAGACAAGAGGTAGTATATATGTACATGAAATGAAATAGTTCTTACCAGGAGAGCCTTGGAATAAGCAGTTCCGGGGATGCTGGTTGGGAAGGAATTGTAACCTTTGTCTACAATGGTATAGTTCTCCTTGAGCCGATCTCTATAATTGCTATCCAAGTGACCAAACACAGACAGGATGCCGATGTTGAAAGAGAACTGTCAAAGGGGACATAATAAAGCAGTAATAATGCATCGAAATTATTAGTATGTAGCCCCACAAATGAAAACAAAATCCAACGCCATGCGTGTGATAAATTACAACGAATAAGCCAAAAACTAACCCCAATGCCACAGTTGAAAATCTCTCAAATTCAAAATTTCCTCTTTCAGCTAACAGTTCATGTGATCTTTATATATTCACAGAAAACTGACAAAAGCACAGAAACAGAAGAGACTGAGACAAACCTTTTTCATCTCGTGGAAGACGTTGATGACTTGATCGGGAGGAGAAGCCCAGGAGTGGAGAGCAGAAATGGCTGCGGATTCGATATCTGGTATGAGTTTTCTGATGCTTTCTGGGGAAAGAGAAGCCTGGACGAGCTTCCTGAGGCGAAAATGGTAATCTCCTTGGTGAAAGAATAATGCAGAAGGACCAATCAATCTCTCTTTGCTTTTAGGATATGTGGGTTTGAACAGGTTCGCGTGAGTCACCAACACGAACCTCGCAGCCTCAGGACTCGCCAGCATCACACAGGGACACCCTAGTATGTGCGTCTTGAAGATTTCTCCATATCTGCAGCACAAAAAGCTTCAAGTTATAATAGGTTTCATGGAAGCTAAGAGACAGACACGTGTGTGAGAAACTGATGAGAAGAAGTGAGCTATGTTTATATATGTGTGTGTGTGTGTGTGTGAGGGAGATAGATATGGAACCTTTTCTGTTTGGAAGCGAAGAAGCGATTGGGATTTTCCGAGTAGAGTTGAAGAGTTTCTCCGACGTAAGGCCAACCCATTGAACCAGGAGGGAGTTTGGCGGCGAGTTCTTGAGGTTGTCGTCTTTTCTCATGGAGGGATGATAAGAGAGGAAGAGGAAGCATGACGAAGAGAGGAAGATGATGGTGTATATCAGAAATATAGCAGAAATCTCCATACACATGCACCACCTTCTCTCTCTCTCTCTCTCTCTGCTTTGTGGATATGTGGATTTGTTGATATGGATAAATGTTGAAGCGAAAGAAGATTATGGGCGTCTTCGTGTGAGCACCGATGACTTTGGCTGAGACGTTAGGCTGAGGTAAGAGGAGTGGTTTATATAGAAGCCTTTGGGAAGGACTGGCAGCTTCCGCCATTAAACAATTGGGAAAATTACAAACAAATACCCCCAAATTACTGAAATTACGCAGAGGTCACCTAAATAAACAAAATTACTATGAGGGACCCAGTCTCATATTGTAAATATGAAATCTTGATGAAATGTCTAAAATACCCCCAGTCAAATGACAAGTTGACTATAGGAAATAATAAGTTCACTTTAACGAATAATAATTTCAGTAGATCAAATCACAACTTGATTGAAGGTATGCTAAATGACAAGTTGACTATGGGAAATAACAAGTTTACTTTAGCTGATTACAAAACTTCAATAAACTAAATCACAATTTAACTGAGGGGTATTTTAGATATTTTGCCAAGATTTCATATTTACAATATGGGACTGGGTCCTTCATGGTAATTTTACTTATTCAGGTGACCTCTGTGTAATTTTGGTAATTCAGGGGTCTTTATTTGTCATTTTCCCTAAACAATTTCTATTGGCCAGAAATTATATTATTTTTAGAAACCACGTAATAAATTTCAATACGTTTCCATAAAATAACGAGCACCAAACTGGTTCCGCAACAGAAAACTCCATGACTAAAGACGGTGAATTAAGATTTAACAATAGAGAACAAGTTTATCTCGAGAATTGAAATTAAAATTTTTATTTATCTTCGAGGCCTGGATACAGACTAAATAAATAAATAAATAATACGATAACTTAGTAAATTTAAAAACCACAAAAAGTTGGTTGGATCTTTCCTTCTTGTTTGGATTGTCTGGATATGTTTGGATACAAATAACGACTTTGTTCATTTTCCAAACTCAAGTTAAATTAGGTATAGTAAAAAAAAAAAGTAGTTTTTACATTTTGGCAAATCAAAGTCTGAATTGTTGCTGAAAAAAAGTACTCACGTTTAATACTCGATATATTATCGAGTAGACTTACCTCCAATAGGAGGATGATTGTACTTATGAAAAAAATATAAGAGCTAATAAAGCTATGCTTTGTTATTAAATGTGAAATCTTGGCCTATTTTATCTCTCAAGTTTATAATATTTTTACCAAATTATATTTATTGATTGAACATATTAAATACTACATGTGATTTTTAATACAATAACTAGTTTGATATTCAATTTAGTCCTAAATATAAGATCTCTATTTATTCTGTCTCTTATATTTATTTATTTTTAAGATAGTCATTGTAGTAGTTATACATATTAAAAGTGTAGTTTTAGCTGATACATATTATCAATAAAGAAATTTTAAAAAAGACAACACATATTTATCACAAACAACTAACGTAATTAGTTTTTTTTAATCTATTTAGATTTGTTAACTAGTTTTTATATTAAGAACCCAGGTATCACGTGTTTGTATATGGGAGTAATTTCCATTACAAATGATTGAAATAATGATATCTTACAAAAACCAACACATTATTTTTTTAACAAATAACAAACGTAATTAATTTTAACCTTCTTAAATTAATTATCAAATTCTTATATTTAAGAATCAACGGAGTATAACTAGAGTGGCTATTTTTTGTTTGATCGAAACTGAGGTTTGAAAATTATAGTTTGGGCCAAACGCACATGAAATTAGAACCAATCGAAAATTTGTTAACTATATCAATGAATAGACCGGAAAATTCGTTAACTATATTAACTATCTCAATGAATATAACTGAAAATTAGTTAACTATATATATTGACTACATCAATGAATATAACAAAAAATTCGTGAACTATATCACTGAATGGATGTGTGATGGTGTTATTTCTGTTTCAGAATAAATATGAAACAAATAATTTTCGGACCACTCAGATTTTGTTTGTTTAGAAGCCTCCACCTAATTATATGGAAACAAAAACTGTTACAAGCTGGAAATTTTAAAATACGTGTCAAATTCGAACAAAATTATCTTCAATAAAAAGGTATCTGTGCTTAGCGGGAAAAAGAAATCACTAGCAAATTCATTAAAAATATGTTCACTTTTTGTTTAGAAATAAATTTGGCAACACTATTTTACTCTTCATAACAATTTTTAGTAATTCAAATAGTAACATGATTAATAAAATTTTGAAAAATCTTTAAAAAATCACTGTTGAATTTTAAAATTTTAAATCAATAATTGCTGTAAAAATGTGTTGTATTTGCTTTTCGAGTATAGTTATTTTCTTTACGAGTGTTGTAACCAATACTGATTTGAAATTTTAAAACTCAACATTCATTTTGCTAGGATTTTCCCTAAAATTTTACATAAAAATAATAATTCATCAATTTCTGATTTTTCTTTTGTTAAATACTAAGAATAGATCAATGATGCATGATCTATTCCTATTTAAAATTTTTAAACATTTACTTATTTAAAAATAACCACAAAAATTATTTCTAAATTACCACAAAACATAAGAAATCAAAAAGTGTCTTGACTTGACTATCATTGTTGACCGTGACACAGACTATTATATTTATAACACCATCACGTTAGGTCCATCTCAAAATCAGGACCGTCCCTAAATAAACAAAATGGTTACCCGGTCAAATGAAAGCTAGAAATATAAATTACTACATCTAATTTTAATTATAAGATTTTGTTTATAATACACTACAGACAGTATTTTATAATTGGGATCGAGGTAGTATAAGTAAAACCTGAACCGTTGATTTTGTCAACAGTTCATGATCTCATCTTAGAGCCCATTTGGAATAGTTTATAAGTAACTTTTCAATTGTGATTTATAGAATACGAGATAAATATGTAAGAAGAGTTTTGTCTCAACTTACGTGAAACGTGTTTATAAGTGATTTCAATTGTGATGACAAATAGGGTCCTAGTTATCCTCCGCACAGTGCAATTCCAAATCAAGGTCAGATCCATACTGTTTCTCTTGTCTCTATTGATAAGTAGAAAATAAACAAAATAGTCATGCAAATCAAATACTACCTCTAGTTTGTAATATAAGAGTTAGTTGACTAATTTGAGTGGATTAAATAAGTTTGTTAAGTAAGTTATTTGTAATAAATAGATGTTTTTTTAAAATATCCTTCCTAATCATATGTATTAGCTAAAACTAAAATTTAATGAAATATTACTACGAGAACTATTTTAAAAAAAATAGATAAATATGAGAGACAAAGTGAATAGGAGTTTTATATTCAAGACCAAGTTCAAAGTCAAACTAGATCTTATACTAAAGACCGAAGATAGTAATATCTATTGTACTTAATATTTAAAAAAATTAGAAAACTAATGTAGAGATATTAAAAAATATATTAAATGATATACTATCTCTGGTCCTAATTATAAAAGCTGGTTGACTAATTTAAGGAGATTAAAGAAAGAAATTAAGTTAGTTATTTGTCATAAATAGGTGTTGTCTTTCCTAAAATATCCTTGTTAATCAGGTGCATTGACTAGAACTACCATTATTAGAAGGACTATCTCGGAAAAAAATACATAAATATTAGAGACAAAATGGATTGGAGTCTTATATTTAGGACCAAAATAAAAATTAAACAAGATTCTATATTAAGTACCGGAGCTAGTATTAAAATCTTAAAATATATAAGTTGAGCATATGCTTAACATGGTTTTGCCGATGGTTCACCTGATAAAATTGTCCTTTTATTTTCCTTTTCTGTGTGTGTGACGAATTGAATTTGAAGGTCTGTAGTGTTTCGATTAACCTTTCAAATTAATTTTCGGGTTTAACTATTAGTTTTCACTCCTCACATCCTTAATGTAAGCAATACTTAATTAATTTGAGTATATTAAAAAAATTAAAAAAATTATTTAATTATGAGAAATATAATATGATCTCTTTAAAATACCCCTATAAAACATTAATTATATTATATATCAGTTTACATAGTAGATAAATTAATTTTGGAAGCAATGATAAATATAATAAATAAAATAGATTAAGGTTTTATACTTAACTAAGTCTTACATTGAGAACTATAGGAGTATTACTCATCAAAACTCGTAACATATGTATGACATATACTTTCTTATATCTTCAATATATGAGTTAAATAACTAATTTGAAGTTTTTAAAAAATATGTTAAATGATTTATTTGTAAAAAAATATGTGCTGTTTTTTTTTTTAAACAATACCATCTTCTATCATTTGCATCACTTGGCAAAAAAAAATTATTTGCTTTGGAATTTGATGGAAATTTCTTAACATGCAAAATCAATAAGAATAATAAAAAATTATAAATTTAGAAGATAGAGTAGATAAAAATATTATACTTAAAATTAAAATAAATCTCTAACTATACCCTATTTAGAACCGGAGAGAGTGTTCGATTTAGCACAAAGAGCATCATACTTACTCTAGTTTAAAATATAAGCTAAATTTTATCCATTCACGTTCATTATGAAATTAGGCTAAATCAGTTTTAAACAATAAATATGTAAGGCATTTTTTTTTTGCAAGTATGCCCCTATTAATAAAAATAATAAGTAAAAGATGTAATAAATGAATCAAAGAGGAAATAGAATATTTGGGTATAAAATTAAAAAAAAACTCATTAAATACTTAGACAAAAGTAAATATTATCTTATAAAAAAAACTAAGTCCTTTTAATAAAGTTTAGCTTATATTTTAAATCAGAGAGAATACTTTTAATATGTGTAGTTTATACATGCACGTAAATATATCAACACAAAATTAGAGTTTAAAACACCGTCCAAGTATAATGGGTCACGCTCTACCACTTAAACAACTTTTCCTTAACAGAAACAGGAATCAATTGAAGAGGCAAAGGAATTAAACATAAGTGGGGAATATGGGAGGGTGTTTGATCTGCCAGGAGCGGAAGGGGACAAGAAAGTCATAAAAGCAAAGAATAGACATAGGACAGACGCGTGCCTTCGAAATCCCTACCGTAATTAATTTCCCTCTCTTTTACGTTGTGTCCCATGATTCATTCTGCTGCACAATTCTCACTGCCCTTCGTTACAGTCCGTCTCCTTCTTTTCATCAAATGTCAAAGGTGCCAATTCACTAATAATATATATATATTTTCTAAATATAAATCTATAATTGCGCAAGCCTGATCTCAAAAATCATATACAATTATATTTCTTTAAAATTTATGTTGGAACGCTATTCGAATTGTACGTGAAAATTTGAGAGCAAATAATGGCCCGTGCAATATTCGAATTGTACTCGAAGGAATCCATATGGATGAGCCAAACATCGTCATTTTGTCAACTTGAAAATCATGACTGACATTTTCATTTTAGAATTATTATTTCATCATATAAGATAAATTAATAGATTAACCCATTGTTTCATGAGTCATAGGATAATACAAATTATTCTTTTTTTTATTTCGTGCAACATGCAAAACCCATACTAATTTTTTTAAATATAGAAAAATGTCATATGTCTTCTTAATAATTGATAAATATATGATTTATAAAATTTAGGTGTAGGGGACTCAGATAATATCTTGTTTACTTAATAAATAATAATTTTGTTGGCCTTCTACATAATAAAGAATTATTAAAGATTAAAAATGTAGAGCCTTCAAATTAGTTCCTAGCCAAAACATGTGAAATAATAGTCTTCTTCTCATCAAGGAAATTTGTACTAATCAAAACTTTTTTTTTTGGTTGACCAGCAACTAATCAAAACTTTGATGCCCGTTGCGTTATAGACGAAAACCTAAATTAAGATGCATGTCTATTTTCTTTTCTTATAATATTGTTTTCTGTTTGGGGGGATTGAGACGTGTGTCTTAGTTGAATTTGACGTCATAATTCTATCGTGCACTTAGTTGCAGGGTGTGCGCGTTTAATTGTCCTTAATTTTTTTAAAAAAGGTTTGCATACTTATTGTGTTATTATACACCTATATTATTCGTAGATGTAATTATTTTATCTCTAAAATATTTTTTTTTTGGTGAAAATCAAATATTGTATTAATATTTCATCAATGAGTTACTATTTTCGTATTTGTTATATACATACACACGCTATTGTCTTGTGAGAAAGAAGCTATATAGTTCTTCTTCACAGTTAATTGACATAACTCGACAGGAAATTTTATCATTATTTTATAATTTCTCGTACATGTCTGTCAAAATATTCTATTTATCTTCTTTTCTTATGTTTTTGAGCAAATCCATTTGCACTCTAACTTATTATGGCATGTAAAACTCTTATTTTCTTGATGTATTTTTTTCTTATATATCCCAAAAAAATGAAGCTATACAGTTTATTTAGCATTTCAGAAACATTCTAAAAGGAAATAAACTTGAAAACGAGGAATTGAGAATGAGGTTCCTAATAATGCAACAGTCAAGAGAATGCTACTCTTTTTCTCAATAATATAATGTCATGACATTTCTGGTTTTATACTGGAAATCGGGAAAAGGCATGATTTTATTATTTTTCATGAAACGAAATGCATATTTAATTTATAGAAATTAATTAGAAATTCAAGTTTCGTAAAAGATAACATTAAAAAAATTTGAAAAAAAAGAACTTTAAAATATCAAAACTATGAATGAGATTTGTAAAATATTAATATTTTTTAAAATTTAGGATATATTATTTCTCATAAGATTTGTATTTCATGAAGTCATGTCATATCACTCATTATTACAGGAATATTCTGAATAAAGAAATTAAAAAGTTGAATGACAGAAAATTATGAAACTGCAAAAATATTAGCGACAATTTTGATCTTTGAATTAAGATGTTTTTATTTATGAAATTTATTACTTTACTTCTATAAATTTCGAGCTTAATTTTTATTTTCTTTTGACACCTTACTTTTTGAAAGAAGTTAGGGAAAATGAATTTAAAAATTTCTATTTGGTCTTCTAAATAATGAAAATCCCTATTTGAGCACGCATACCCACATTATGATTTTGAAATTTACGGAAAACACCAAATTGCTTTTTAATTTTTTTTTTAAAAACCCAGGAAGCACTCTCATCGACTGGCAGTCACCGAAGCTCTAGCACTGGTGGTCAACACCTGGGTTTAGGTGGGCGGCTAGTTGCTTGAGCTCTGGTGGCCGGCGACAACTATTTTTTTGGAATTTTTTCAAGTCCCGTAATGTGATCAACAAGTTTGTTATAACATTTAACAACAAGTTTTTCAAGAAATTTAAAAATTGACATTTTTACAACATTAGTAACACGTTTGACAGGTTCTTTAATGCTATTAACAAGTTCAATATAGTAATTAACAACAAGTTTTTCAGGAAATTCAAAAAGTGGCATTTTTACAACTTCAGTAATGCGGTTAACAAGTTATGTAACGATATCAACAACTCTTGTAACGCCATTAACAACATTTTCTATGAAGGTTGATGTTCTTAATGTTAGCTTCCCATAAAGATTGCATAACAAAAAAATTTTCATTTATTCGGTAATCACTATGGTTATGAAAGTTGTTAATATCATTACATGACTTATTATTAGAGTTGTTAATAGCATTATGGGAGTTGTTAATAATGTTACATGACTTAATAATCGCATTATTAAAGTTGTAAAAATACCGCTTTTTGAATTTTCTGAAAAACCTGTTATTAACTGTTATATTAAATTTGTTAATAATGTTAAAGAACTTATGAACTACGTTACTAAAGTTGTAAAAATACCAGTTTTTGAATTTCTTGAAAAATCTATTATTAAATGCTATAACGAACTTGTTAATCACATTACTAGACTTTAAAAAAATCTCAAAAAAAATTTGTCGGTCACTGGAGCTCTGGTGACTCACTGTTGAGGGTGCTTGATTTTTTTTAAAAAAAATTAAAGGACAATTTAGTCTTTTTAACAAATTTCAAAATCTCAATTTGGTTATGTGTGCTCAAAATTTTTTTTTATTATTTAAATGACCAAACGTGGATTTTCAAATTTAGCTGTCATTTTGATATCATTTTCCAAGAAGTTACCTTCTGTATTCAGAATTTTAAAAAAGCCTCAAATCCTCATATGGAAGCCTGTTTTAATACCTATTGGATTTTACATATTACTAATTATAAAAGTTAGTTTGACATTCAATTTAATCATAAATATAAGATTTTAGTATAGTTTATTTTTCGTATTTATTTATTTTTAAGATAGTTCTTGTAGTAGTTACATACTTAAAAGTTTTATTAAATATTAATTATAATTAATACATATAATTAGTAAAGATATTTAAAAAAACACTTATTTATTATAAATAATTAATTTAATTAATTTTTTTTAATCTGCTTGATTCCGGCAGAAGGGGATAACTAGTGTCACATCGCAATCCTGGAGGATTTAAAGGCGAATCTCGCTTGGCCGGCGATTGGTCATGTGGCCCGGTAGGGCCCACAGACCCGGCGGTGCATTACAGCTCACAAATTCGTGGCCGTTCCTTGTCCCGGACTTTCCCTGATCCAATGGCCATCACCTTGCGTACGGCAACCTGCCCACGTGGAAGCTTCACGAAGCCTCGGTGAATGGTCCATACGCGGGGATTCTCTGAGGTCAGGTGGTACGGGGCCCCCACGTCGCATCAAGCTGAGCTGGCATACCGACACGTGTCAAGTGGATGGTGGTCCAGACCTAGCGAGTTCGGAGCCAGACGAGAAGCTGCTGGCATGTTGTGGGACTCTCCGCAACCTTACCAGCACAGTCCACCGTTGGATTCGCCTCCGTGTCGGGTCCCACTTCCCACTTTGCTTTGTTGCTGTTTTCCCATATTTAGGTGAATGAAAAAGAGGTCGGGTTGTTCATTTTTAGATGGGTGAAAATGAACGACTGGTACGATTGTGTTTGGCAATCATAACTTGTTGAGTGCAAGAAACCGGTTTCTTATATATAATTTTGAAGAATATTTGAATCTAAATAAACAGCAACTTAATTGTATTAGATAATCATAATATTTGAATTTAACATCATATTAAATGATGAAAAATACCATATGGTGGTTTTATACGTAGCTTACTTATAACTCATTCTCACATACTAAAAGATATACTCCTTTAGTCCTATTTAGAAGATATTTTTTGATCCTATTTATAAGGTATTTAGAAAAATTTTTTGTATAGATGTACAATTTTATTGTTTATTTATTATTATGTTGATTTTGTTTAGACAAGATATAATGTATATTAAATAAGGATAAAGTTGAAAATTTGTCAAATTTTAAATGAGAGTTAATCAAATTTAAGATTTTTCTTGGTATGTATGAAACATATTGGAAATAACTCATAAATAGGATCGTGGGAATATTAAATTGATAATATTTTTCATATTTTTTGTATTGAAAAAATATGCTGTATATTTTTACTCACACATATCCTTTATTATATTTAACATAGGTAAAATTTGGAAAAGAAAATATCATTAATTATTCTATGAGTGATCTATATTTAAAGCCAGGCTTTTTTGACAAATGAGTCATATATAGGATTAGAAAAAGTAATTGGATCGAAATTGACGTGAGAAAGGAGATGCCGGCCACAATAGGAACAGGAATGGGGAATGGCTGAAGAAAAGCATTACAACGAACAGAAATAAGATGAACAGTGAAAACAAGATGAAAAGATATGAGCATATTTTAGAGTATGATGGTGCAGATGGTGAAAACAAGATGAAAAGATCTGGGAGAATCTCGTGAAAGTAAGTCGTCAGACATGATGATGATTCATAGAGATATATATGTAAGGTAAGGTAATTGATCTTTTATGAGGAGAATTATCAGGAGATTCCAGACAACGAAGATAATCGTTAAAATTAAAAGTCTCAATAACAAACACTGAACACCTGAAACTTATTATTTTTTATTATGAAATTTGTTATTACAAAGTTTTTATAAGATTTTTTTTTGTAAATATATATTTTTTCAGAAAAGTATGCTTAAGAAATTACTACCTCCAATTCTTAATATAAGACATCGTTTGATTTTTATTTTGATACTAAATATAAGATCTCAATCTATTTTATCTATCATATTTATTTATTTTTTTTAATATAGTCATTTTAATAATAATAGTTCTAGCCAATAAATTTGATTAGTAAGGATGTTTTAGGAAAAACAACATCTACTTATTATAAATAACTAACTTAAATTATTTTTTTAATTTACTCAAATTAGTTAACTAGTTCTTATATTTAGGATTAGAGGTAATATGAAAGAATGTAGCTTGTGCTTTCTCCGTTTCAGAATATAGGAAATAATCCCCCCGGCGTGTTTTGATTTGGTCCTAACTATTTATATATTGATTACATACGCTAAATTTCATTGAAGGGTAGCTAGTTTGAATGCAAATTATTAAAAATGATATTTTATGAAAACTAATATACATTTTTAACAAATAATTAATTTATCTAATTTTTAATTAATCTTTATAAGCTAGTTATTTAACTACTACATTATGGATCAAAGGCAGTAATATTTTAAAATAAGGGAAGTCAAATGTTATCTTTTCAATAGTTACACTTGGTCGACTAGTAAAAAAACTCGAAGGTTTGGTTGGAATTAAAATTTTACTGCTTTCCATCAATTATCTATATTTTCAATGCTCATCTTTCACATTTTTAATACTTATAAATATATATCATTAGCATCTTCAATATATTTTAATTTCTTCAATGGTCATCTTCTATGTTTTCAACAGCTTATCTCTTATATTTTTCAACACTTATCTTTGTTTATTTTAATACTGAAATATGAGTATTGAAAAACATCTAAGATGAATACCAAAAGAAATTTAAAAAAAAACTGAATACTGAAATTGTGAAAGACGAGCGCTGAAGCCAAAGATCATGATTTTTTTTTGGGTATTTGAAAATTTTAAAGTTTTCAGTTGACAATAATACTAAAAACACGAAATATGAATCCTGAACATCTAAGGTGAAAACTAAAAAGAAAAAAAGGAAAATTGAGTGCTAAAATTATGAAAACGAACAAAAAATATAAAAGATGAGCTCTGAAACAAGTTAATTTTAAAATTGTTTTAATGATTTTGATGTTGAACTTGATCACTCAAGATTATAACCTTTACTATTATTCTTCTAAAAAAGTTTGAAAGGGTCATGATACTAATTATTGCTCTAGAATCAAATCATGGCTTTCTCAAAACCACCTATATAAAAGGAAAAAGAAATCTTTTGTCACCATTGTTTTATGAAATTTTCATATATCATATTTTATCTGCTTTCTTCGAACAAATAATTATTGCTGTCTCATGTTAGCCACACTCATATCATTGTAGGCAAAAGCAAAACACACACGCACACACAAAACAAATAAGGATGCAACCACAGAATATATAGCTCTTAAATTTTATCGTACGAATGAGCCACTTTGTGTTTTCAACTCGATATGATTACCATCTTTTTAGTAATTAGTACTATTTACATGAAAGCTTTCTGTGGTATACTACTTCTTTTCCTCTACGAGGGGGGAAAAACAACCTTTGATTCTGTCAGGATTAAATTACTTTCTAAATTGCATTTTCTATTACATAACTCCAACATGATACATCTAATAAAACGGTTTTTGCTTGTCAACTTTCTCCTCTATCTTCTTTTAGACTCATCTTATCTAACGAGATAACTGATAATCTGACCCGTGCACTACCATCCACTTTTCAATTTTTTTAAGAAAATTAAATATTATTTTTTTCATGAGAGAAATGATATATGGAAAGATTGGAATTGAGAACATACAGAGGAAGAATATGAGAATAAAGACAAGGAGGAGGATATGGATGCTGATGCAGTCAAAAGGAGATATGAAGAAATAAATGTAATAATCAGAGAAGATCTGGGGGAGATATATCGGAGTGATTCCAAAAATCCAAAAAAGAGATAGCCTTAATAATTACTTCATATTTACCAAAACAAGACACACCCATATCCGCCAAATAAAGCCCCTTTTGTCTTCTCTCAACTCCCCTACCTCTCCTCTTTATCTTACTCTAATCTCTAAGCTTTGAGTTTTTGTTTTTAAAATGATTTCAAGTTGCAGGCTAGAGAGAGAGAGAGTGCGTGTGTGTGTGTGTTATTTTTTCAAAAATTAAATTCTCTTGAGTTTTCATATTTGATTAGGAAAACTAGTTTACTTTTCTATAGGATTAATATAATTTTTGGTTTTTTAAATTTGTTCTCATTTTGGTTTTGGTCTCTCCAGTTACAAACTATAGGTTTTAGTCTCTCAAGACTCAAGAGACAAAATTGCCCAAGTTTTTATTGAGTTATAAGGATCAATGCTGTAAATAATTTTTACAAAAAAATTAAAACCCATAATTTAAAATTTGAGGGACCAAAACTAAATTGAGGGTAAACTTGAGGGATAAAAAAATATATTAGCCTTTTTCTATATGATAATGATGTTAATTCATTTGTCGCCTTAATTAGGCGCCTTGCATCAATCACGTATTTTATTGAGGTCGGTGGATATGTTTGTGATACGGCAAAGGGGTTAATGCAGGGGGATTTTAATCTAATTTTGTCACTATTTAGTCTACTTCATATATTTCTTTTACTTTGTGTGCGTAACTTTGAACAATGTAGGTTTATTCACATAATTACCAATATCATATGTTGGGTATTTTTTTTCAAGAAAGTATTTCTGGTCTTAGTGTAATTTATACGGATAGTATTGAAAATTATTTTAATTTTATGACAAACCTAATGTTTTAAACTATTTTTATTAGTACGCACAAAGGGTTATGAGATAGTTAAAAATGATTTATATTTGAAATCATAACGTTTTGAAGCTCTAAATAATAATCACTTTAGCCAACAAAAGTTCGTAAGAATGTGGTCATGGATTCAAATCTTACCATAAATGAATCACTTGCATGGTTTTGAAGTTACAATCTCTTCTCTTTAATATAAGATCCAGTTGATTAATTTGAAAAAATTAAAAAAATTATTAAATTACTTAAAAATATTTATATTTATCGTTTTCTTAAAATTAATTTGGCTAACTTATAAATCGATATATAATCTAATCATATACACAAGTATTTTAGAGATCATTTAACATATGTTATAATTAAGTAATTTAGTAACATTTTAAATTTCTGTAAATTAGTTAATTAAGTCTTATATCAAGGATCAGATGTAATATTAGGTGCTTTACCACCATTTTAAACCATATATGAAAACTGAACTACTTATCCAAAGTTTTGATCAGTGAAATAAGTTCTAGGGCATTTATAAAGAACACTTGTGCTGGCCCTTTTGACATCTAATGCTGCCAAATAAATGTTCCAATTGGAAAATGTATGGTTGCCCTTTAATCTCACACCCTATTGGAAGTGGTCTTCATCAGGTTTCGGACAACACAATATAATACAACAACGGATTTATCAACAAGAATTAGCATATATGGACGCCTCAATCTGATTTTTTTTTTTGGGTAATAATTATGCAGAGTGTGCTTCTTCTGATCGGTTCGTTTTGGTTTAAAAAATAACGTTATATATGGTCCAAATTCAATTGTTGGATCACACACACGGACACACACATATTAATTTATTATTAATATTTCTCAGTCATATCTTAGTCTCATTTATTGGCTGATATTTTGCTGATCGATCGGTATGGAGTGGTAGACCATTCGGACGGCGCTGCAAGTTGGTAGATTATTGGTTGAAAATTTTGTATGTGCATTGCCAACTCGTGAGTTTGCATTTTTGATAGGGAAAAATTAGAGGCCACAAATATTTTGATTATATATATATATATATATATATATAGACACACACACACACACTTACATTGCGTCACGTTTCATAATTTAATGCAAAGTAGTAAATATAATTTAATGAGATTGATCTCTTTAGACTTTGGGAAACTGCATGCATATATTATATACTCAATAATGCAAGCGTCGTTTTCAATTTTAATGTTCATTAAAATGATGGGAAAAGTTTCTGATTTATTTATTTGAGTTCTTACGTGCTCTTGTTTATCAAAAAATTGCTGAAAAATTTTCCATTATAAAATTTATTATCTTCAAAAAGAAGAAAAGGCACTAGTTTCCCTCATGTCAATGAAACAAAAATTCCTTTCCATATCATAAGCTAATTTGGTTAGGGAATCCACTTTGGAAAGATGTAACTTTTGTGATAGAGAAAAATTTTTTCAGCAACGTTTCTTACATTCATTCTTTCATTGATTTATTTTTCAATTTCATGGAAGCATGCCTTATTGAGGACCACTGGCCCAATAGAAAATGAAGAAAGAGATTAGCCCAATCCAAAGGACTTGGCCCAATTCCGTCATTAGTCATTAGAATAAGCATGTTGCGCCTGTATTTATAGGAATAGATTTATCATGCATTTAAATGCAGGGGGAATTATACATTTAAAATAATCAATTATAAATGCAGGGGGAATGAAGTTGGACAAAAAAATCAAACTAAATAGAATGCCATATTCCTAGATCTGGTTTACATACTCACCGCGAGTGATAGACACACAAACTTAGCAGATCTGAACTATCTATATTAAATTTAGACAGTCCAAATTTAAAATTTTCAATTAATTATTTTTAAATAAAAATATTTTTTTAAAACAAATATAATTAAGAGATTATCTTTATTTTAGATTTTATACCTGTTAAAATAATTATTTTAAAAAAATTAAAACGAAAATTAAATTTAGATAGTTCATATATGATGAGTTTGGATGCTTATCAAACTCATCCCAAAATCGCTGAAATAAGTTGTAACATTCAAATATTAATTTTGATGTCAAACAATGAATGAATTACCCAAACAGTCTAGTGAATTGAAAAAGAAATGTCTGATTTTTCCATCATTTACTATCACTGTAAAGGAAAGAAGATGAGATAAATAACTTGCTTGGCAGATGGAAAGAAAAGCATCATGATTCACAATTTTTTTTTTTTTTACCAGCATCATGATTCAGTATTACAGAAAAAAGAATTAGACTTACAAAATCTAAAATCTTTCTCAAATGTTTGGGATAAGATAAAGCAACATCTTTGAATATAATTATGCTTTTGCATTCTGATGGCTGCTTGGGAGTTAGATTTTTGTCATATTGGAGTGGTACGGAAAAGCCGCAAATAAACAACTCCAAGTCAAAAAAACACAGTGGGTAAGAGTATAGGTTCACGCATTCCCACATTAAGTATGCATAGGCAGAAATTTTTCATCCAGATTAAGATGTCTATTTTTATAATAACTAAATTAAAACTTAAAGAGAACTTGAAGAACTAAAAGAATTAGTTAACCTTGACCATACAAGGTCTGCAACCTTTATTTCAGAGTAAATAGAATTTCAATTGTACAAGACTAAAACAAACAAAGGCATTTACTTAATGCTGGTATACTACATCTCTATAACTTCCCTCACAAGGATCCATCTTTCACAGAGATTGGTTAACAACTGAACAATCACCACAATACCATTCATTCATTCTTCTCCTTCTTCCCTATTCCTTGGGACAGCCCCAAAATGCTTAACCAAAATGTCAGCCACTAGAGGCACCAAGTCCTTACAGGGGACACCCTTCTTATACACTTCTCCTAAATGTGAGTCACTCCCAATTCTGCCTCCCAAGAAGACATCCACACCTTCACAAACCTTACCATTCTCATCCCTTGTCATGCATCCCATGAACCCTATATCCGCCACCTGAACCTGCCCACAAGTGTTAGGGCACCCTGTCCAATGCATTCTCACTGGTCTTGTCACAGCCACTTGCCTTTCAACTTCTTCAGTCACCTTCAAGGCCCTTGCTTTTGTCTCTATTATGGCTTGCCCACAGAATTGATTCCCAGTGCAAGCAACCAGTGATTTCATCAGAAGAGATGGTTCAGGTGAGAATCTGTCTTTCAAAAGCGGCTCTTTGAGCAAGGCTTCAAGTTTTGAGTTCTCTACATTGGGGATTATGATGTTTTGTTCCACTGTTAACCTGAGTTCACCAGTGCCATACTCTTCTGCTAAACGAGCAAGCTCGTCCATTTCATCTGCTTGCACTCTACCTACTGGTATGTGAAGCCCCACATAGCTTAAGCCCTCTTGCTTCTGGGCATGAACACCTAGATAATCTCTTCTTTCCCATTGTTTTTGAACCAAGTCTTTCGGAGCTGCTCTTTCCAGATTCTTTCCTGGCATTCTCTTCTCCACTTCTCCCCTGAATACTTCTATCCCCTGCAATTTCAAAGCACGCAATTCTGTTAGACTCGACACAATGCTTCCCAACACACAAGGACATTTTAGATGTTATACTTCACAATCTTCTTGATACACATATTTTTATGCTGCAGGAGGATTTAGATCCTCTTAAATTTAAAGCTTTTGAGCTTCTGAAGCAAGAAGGATAAATCTTCTCCAGCAAATGCATGCAGTCTAAGTTCCAAATTGTCAACTTAGTAACTTGTCGGTTACTTTGACATTGGCGCTTCAAAAAAAAAAAAAAAATTGTTGTGACTGGTGGGCACCTGTCAGAGTTTGTAAAGGATATTATGTAACCGCTTGAACAAAACATGAACATAATACATTTAGTCGAGTAATGAACATTACAGGGAAGTAAGATAAGTAGAAGTGATAAAATTACCAGTTCATCAATCAACCACATCATTCTGGTTTTCTGTCTGTTTCCTCTGGCGCCGAGGTCTCTGTAGGCCTCAAGAACAGCTTTGCACAAAGGTATTACATCATCAGCTGAGACCCATGCATCTAGTGGAATTGCCTCTGCGCATCGCTTGGGACTAAAGAAACCACCCACTAACAAATTGAACCCAAATCGACCATCTTTTTCAGCAGGCATGTAAGCCAGATCATTAATGTGCGGGTGCTCATAAAGATCATGGGACCCCACTACGCAGACATTCCACTTCCTTGGCCTGTTCAAATTATTACAACATTCAAAAGCGGCACTATAACTTGCAACTCTGTGATAGATCATAAGTTTATACACAAGAAACTCTAAAAGTGGCACTAGAACTCACAAGTTTGTGACGGTTGGGTTGCCAATTGAATTAGCAGTGATGAATTGGGACAACAAGTTGGTGTAAGGCCTGGTATCAACAATCTCATCTCGGTCAAAGCCTGCAAGAGGGTTGCCCACGGGGTTTCTTACGTTGTCCATGCCACTTTGGAGGCTTGTCAATCCAACATCTGCGAGGCCTTTGAGGATTTCTGGAACATCGGGCAGCACCACACCTCGTATCTGCCAATTCTGCCTTGTTGTCACATCAGCACACCCTTCTTTCCCATACTTTCTTATCACACTCGCCAAGTACCTTGTCTGGGCGCTCGTTGTCACCCCATTCGGAAGTTTCAGCCTCATCATGAATCTACCATCTGATTTTGAAATGGAAATATTCACTTCAGAAACATAAATATTTCTTGCTATATAGCATTTCTTTTGGAGGAAAATTTCGATTTTTAATCCCTGAGATATAGCTACATTTTCTCTTTGGTTCCCGTCCATGAAAATGATTTCAATGCCGTCATTATACCTCGGAAAAAAAATAATCTAGAATATAACAGAAGCTGACTCACACATTTTTTAATTCACACCTGGCACATACTTGAATCCGCAATAGATAAGAAGGAGTAATTTAAGAATCATGAATTTCATATAAGTTCTATACATCTGAAGCCAAACAAATAGAAACAAAAGTTGTGTCGCTGTTACCCCATTCAGAAAATTCAGTCTCATTGATCTAACATTAATTATTGACCGTGTATGAGTAAAAAGTTACCTCGGAAATATAAGCTCGAACAAATAACAATCAATTATATAATAGCATGTCCTCAAAGGTTGAGAATTAGTGAAACTTACACTGATGCTTTCTCCTGTGGAAGAGGCCGAGCCATTTGAGCCTGACATCAATATCATCCTTGGTAAGCTTAGAGCTCTCAATCTCCTCAAGAGACATCTTAGCTAACTCTTCTATTCCACCTTCCATAAAAAGCGTCATGGGTTCTTTCTCGAGCTTGACCTTCTCTTGAGGATTGATGCCTTGCCTGAACTTCTCCTTCAAAACCCAGTACCCATCTTGTTCCTGAACTCGAGGCTCTAACCTCGACGTATCCACCTCCGGCGGAGAAGCAACCTGAGTCGTCGTCGCCGGAGTTGCAGAGATCACCCATGTCGGCTTGGGGCGAGAAGAAAGGGAAGGAGAGAGAAAACGAACAGAGAAAGAAGAAGCCATTTGAAAGCAGAGAGTGTGTCAAACAGAAGCTTGGGGTGATGACAGAAATGGGTGTGAGAGAGAAAAGAGGTCATTTTTGTAGGAACGAGAGGCTGAAAGAGAGGCAGGACCTTAGAAGCGAGCAAGAGCTCCTTTGTGAGATGGAAGGACCTTTCGATGAGGCTAAGGGTCGTCCTTGTTTTGTGGTTCGACCACAGAATTGCCTTCTTGTTTCATCGTCATCTTGCCATTATTTTTTCGCTTTTGAGAATCATTTTCGGCGATTCTTCACGTTTTTTTAGTTTTGCACAATTGGACAACAAATGGGATAAGATTTTTTTTTTTTTAATGTTTTCAGTGAAGAATGATATTTTGCGTGTATATGTATTAGTGTGTTTATTTTTTTGCCAACATATATTATTTTATTTATATACGTATATGTTTAGCATTTTCTTTTAAATATATTGTTGGCAATATATGAAACGAAAAAAAGGCATTGAATTAGTTTTAACTAGATTAACTCTCATGCAATGTTTTGAAAATTTTATTGAATAAATGAATGAAAAATCACAAATTTCAAAGTGAACAATAAAATATTCTTCTAATTCTAAATATAAGACTCATTACTATTGAGTAATTTAGAGAAGTTAAAAAAGTTACCGAATTACTTAATTATAACTATATTATATGATATCTCTAAAATACTTATATAGATTATTATATTTTATAAAAAATAATTAGTAATGTACTAATTAATTTTTTATATGTTAGATTCGGGAGATTTACCTATCTGTGTCTTAAGATGTGGGATTTAACATCTTAGATCACAGGATTGGGAGGATGCACCGTGTCTGTGCCGGTGCTGTGTCGGTTGTTCGCAATTTTTCCTCTTGAAAGGGAGGAAGGGTGTTATGGTCTTTTGCAATTATAATTAATTAATTAGATTTATTAAATAAGAATTATGTCAACATTTTATGTAAATTTGATAATAAATAAAACTTCCAATAATCTAAGGGACATGCACACCAAATACGGAAGCGGCAAAAGTTTTATTTCATTTATTTATTATTATTCCTTTTGACTTTTTGTTTGTGGTTCGCCCCTCCCCTAGTAGTGGCCCTGGCAATGCAAGGACGTGAACCACTTGACTTCTCCAATCCATAAATTATAAATAATACTCCCTTCACTGTTTATAAAAGTCTGAAATTTGAATTATATTGATTTTTTTCTATAAGATCCTACTTATATTTGTTTGAATATTTAATGTGTTTTTATTCTTTTTTTATCTCTAATTAATTAAAAAATTTATTATGTTTTTTTAATACTTTCTTTCTCTTACTCTTTATAAATACGTGCTATATAATTAATTTTAATTATTTTTTAAATCGTGCAATAAAAGAACCTCAGAGAATAATATTATCTTTCACCCATTTCCCTTGCGGTACTAACTTCATCCACGGATCAGACAAGAGCTGCTGCTGTCATATTAAATGAGGGTGTTTTGAAAAATAATTTACAAATCTCCACAATTAGTCATAATCTGATTATTCAAGTCTTAATCTCAAAAGTGATGGAATGACGCAACTCAAGTATATGTTACCAACTTGCAACTTACTTTTTTTTTTGGGGCCAATACCAACTTGAAACAATCTTTAGCTGACATGATGACATGATTGCTTGCGCATTGTAACAAGGTTGAATATTCCAGATTTAAAAGTGTTTTTTGGTGCATATATTCTCTTATTGGAAGTCATCTTATTTAAGATACTGTTGGATACTAAATATAGATACTTCTCTTAGCGAGAATCTAAACTTTAATTCACTAATTTATAAAGAACAAACTCTTTCTGTTAGATTCAATTCTCATTAGTTCCTCGTTAATTTGGCTTATAAAATTCAAAGTTTAGAAAAGTACCGTTTTGTTGCGAACAGAAAATTACCAATTTAACTCTTTTGTTTCATACTAAGTTGGAAGAATTGACTATGAATTACTTCAATGAGATTTTTCGTATCTTCATATTATTTCTATTTATATTTTTAAATGAATACACCATCTTCATTTGTATATTAGTTTAATTTGAAATTTTTTTAGTATAATTTAGGGCATCCTCAAATCATTTTGGACTTGAGAATAATCTTTATCGAACCGAGAGTGTAGAGGTTAAGATCTTCCCACTCAGTAGAACCAGCAAGGCCTAACCCGCCAGCTTGTCAAAAAAGACAGACTCGGGTTGGCATTTTGCCAGCCCACGAATGGGGATTACTCTGGCCTGCACTGTTTTTTTTTAAAAAACTTTTTCATGAAATTCCTAATATATTATATAATATTGTTGAAGGATTTTGACTCTCAAATACCACCTGGACATTGCCTCATTTTGTCATTCATATCATTGCATATGTAATTAAGCGTTTTATATATGTGTGTAGTTATATAAAGAGCATCGTTCATATTTTATTTTTCATCTATTTGTCATTACTATACACACCTTTATAAGATTAAATAAACATGTGATATCTACATATAGACACACATAAAAGACCTATTTAATAAATTTGGATAAAAAAATTAGTTAAATTAATTATTTATGAAATTTAGATAGGGCTACTTCAACCCACACCGTCAGCCTACTTTACCAACTTTGCCACAAGAGCATTTTTCATAATTCAAACTCATGTTCTTTTCCTTACGAGAGTGAGACCATTTGCCATCTCAACAACAATTTGTTAATAATTTGAAAGTTCAATGTTTTATAATTTTTTTAAATTTAATCTGAAAAATTTAGTTTTGAATTTTCAAAAAATCATCTTTATTACTTGCTACATTCTTTGTAAAGTGAAATATATTTTAAAACAGTCTAGATTTCAAACAAGCACGTTCTACTTCTCTTGTAGTATATATCTATTTATCTCATGTTAATAAATCTATTCTTAGGTAATGATAACTTAATTAGTTGGCAAAATAGATTCAAGAATTGAAACAAAAACGGTAACAACAAATTTCTCTTCCAAAATCTTTGAGAACGAAACAACTCGACACATTACACGTACCAAGGGGGGAAAAATACAAGTTAGAGACAAGAACTGAAAATGTCTACTGAAACAAAATAGAATCACCTAAAGAATATTCGTGGGAAAAAAAAACGTATGTAATAATACTAATAGCAATCAGAAGGCGCATGAAATAACAAGCGATTCCTTGATACAATATACAGGACCTGTCGGACATGTTCAGATTATAGTTATAATTTAGACAAATCATAACAACTAAATACATCCAAAAGGAATCTTCCTTATATAGCTTCTCATCATGCACGGAATGAGTTTAAAAATGAAGCCTGGTTCCCTCCAGATGTCAAAATAAAAATCCCTCTATCACCTAATTAAGAGGTTAAAAATGCCACACCTCTCGACTCATTTCTAAATCTACTTTCCCATTGAGATAACTGGGAGAGAAGAGGGAAAAAGCCACGCCTGATTCAAATCAGACACCTTTTTCCTTCCATTTTCTTTTGCGTACTAAAGCTAAACCCCTCCATCAGTGATTCTAAGATATCAATGCCTGCAACGAGAAGCTGAAGGTGGTGTTAGGTATTCATAGAAAGGGAAGAGAGAGCATAAAATAACAATGCTACACAAATATGACTTCAAACTTGGAACATGGATTGCTTTCCAAGTGGTTTCTAAAATCAGCATTTCCTCTGAAGCTGAAGGTATATAAAGCCTGCCTCTGTGTCAACCCTACAGGATATATTCTGTAAATTTTTAACTCATTTCCTCCTCTTATGCTTTCTGGTCTTTCTGTCTTCCATATGGGTACATGATTCAGGGATGTGAACTTCTTTAACACAGCAGACTTCAAAGCTTCCAGAGTCAGATTGCTTGACCTGCATAGTCCATGTCAGAGTAATGAGTTCTCAGCGGGTTAACATCATGATATTCTTAAAATGTCAGAAATATCTGAAATGGTAGTCTGTATGACTGATGGTAACTTGGATAGATTATAGCTTAGAGAGAAAGAACACTGGTTGAAGTAAGAACTAAGAAGCATACCTCAAGTAAATGGACTCCGCCTCAAACCGTCCCCTTTCTCTCACATATATGTGATATACAGTTTCTGAACCTCTATTGCACTTGCAGGGGCGCTTCTTGAAGCCTGGGCTCTTTTCTTCCTTCTCTCTAATCGTTGTGGCCAAGTGAATGCAAAGGCGGCAAGATGAATGTACTGCCGCCATGTCCACAAGGGCCTTGAAAGAATCAGATGGGCCCTCATACTTCCATCTAAATCAACAGATGACACAAGTGTTTATATTAATCATTTAAGTAGAGAAAGAACACAATGCCAACATCTAGTTACGTTTTGAAAACCTAATGAAATCAAGATGGTGCATTCAGATATCAAAACCAGATAATAGTAAGCCGCTCTGACATTATAAAGCTCAAGTTTATTGGTTAATTCTTTGGGAGACAATGTAAAAACATCACACTGCCCTGATTTGATAATGTTACACAGTTCAGTTTTGGTGTTAGGTCAGTGAAAAGCAGTTTTAAGCACTGACTGATAAAGAATAACTGCATGGAATGTAAGCACTTGCAAAAGAGAGGAGTACAGAAAAGGGGACAAGTAGACAGCATTACTAGATGTGGGGGTTTTCAGGCTAGGGAAGAGACTCAAGTTTCACTGTTTTCACCTCAGTGAACGGTTATATGCCTCGGGGTTCTCTGCCAGGTGTTTCATGGCTTTGGCGACTGATTCAACATCTTCTAGCTCTCTAATATGTAAAATTGAACCAGGGGCTGGGGCGAAATCCTGAATATTTGGAGCGCCAACCACAACAGGAACAGAACCTACGATGAAAGAGATTAATTTCTAGATTAGAAGCATGAAAGGTTATTGCAAATATTTTAAGATGCACGACAATTTTCAAGGATGGAGAACCAATTACAAATGTTACTAGCATTTTTCTGTTCATCCATATGTCAAGCATATCCTTCATTTTTCTGTAAGCTCCATAATTTCTAATAATTTACGTTATATTGCTCTTCCAAAGCCCCTTCACTTACAGAGGGCCGTCATGCTGCTAGTTCCCATGAATATCTTAGAATTGAATTCATGAGGTCATTATTAGGTTAGACTGAAAAGAGTTTAGCCACAAAAGCAGCATTATGCAAGTTGATCACCTACAATTAATCAATAACTTTTTATCAAGAATATAAAAGGAAACTATCTATCTTATCCAATACATTTATGACGCAACATTTATCATAAATAACAGTCAAGTTACATCTAACAGTGTGTACTCAATCCCAAGTATATAATTTTCCAATAATATATCGGAAACTGAAGGAAATGCAGAAATAGTTGGGCCAAAGAACAGCAAAATGAACAGATTAAATGCGAGGGCCTCATGGAAGTATTTCTAACGCCAAGAAAAAGAAAGTTGTGTTACATAGTCAAGTTGCACATCTAGTAAGTGTGAATGAGGGTATAAAAGCAAAAGTTATTTCCAATACCAGCAACAAGAGATTGGAAGAATTTTTCAGTTACATAATCCTCCTCATTTGAATTCTCAAATGCCAAGCTAAATTTGTAGTGCTTCAGGGTTTCCACTTTGTCCACTGCAATAATGTAAAATAATATCAACAAAGCAACAAAGTCATATAAATAAAATGGATGGCATTGTTATAAACAAGAAAATAAAAAAAACCTACGAAAAATGATCCTTATATGAGCCAATCCCTTACTGCATTTAAATTATCAAGGTTTGAGAATCATCACAATGATTTACACTGATGTTTAAAAGGAGGGAATTGATAAAAGTATGCTATTAAAATGCTTAGGAGAGACATAGAGATTTTTCTGCTTCCAAAGAACTTCTCCTTAGTAAAATTTCGTCTACTATTAAAGGGTAAAACAAAAATCTTGTACTGTTTGTAGTACAATATATTTGCAGTCAGTCAATTCTTTTCATCTGATGAAATAGGCCCAACCACCACCTTGACATACAGAATATTGAATGAAAAACTGAAATTAAATGGATCCAGAATCGTAGACATGGGATGCAGTTTAAGAGCCTCGGAACCTCGTCTTGGATGACAACCTGACAGCTTAGGAGTTAGATTGGATATTTTCCCCCCTTTTTATTTACAAACAAAACTGGATATTTCATGGATTAAAAATCTTTTGTTGGGAGTCATGTGCATCTGCGAGCACGTCATAGCTGGATTAGTCTTACCATGTCTAATTTTGAGACCCAATGGCCAATCACCTAATGACTTGTCCAAGATTTTCAGAAATGATAAATTGAAAAATCAACAATTGAAAAAGGGGAATTGATGATCAAACAAAAAATAATCATTGAGCAATCCTAGGGCGGAGGAGGCACTGACTTCAATTTGAGAAAGGCCTGATGGGGTCATCAGCACAAAGTAGTGGCAACTCTGACAACATAACTCCATTAAAAGAAGCACAAAAGATTTGAAAAGATATTAAATTACTAGAATGTACCTCTTCCATCACGGTTTCTATGGCAACCACCATAAGAATCAATCTTGATGTTTGCTTTTTCAAGACCCTCAAGAGCTTGCAACCGGAAATTTCGAGCACCACAATTGGAAATGAAAGCAGCTGCAAGGGCACTTTCAGTTTTCGGTTGTACAGGTCCCATAATGTCATACTCAGCCCAAGAGAAATATCCAACAGGAACATCAGATGATAGACTGGTTGTCATTACAATGTGATATCCCCTCCTAGTATACAAGACATAAAAGTATTAGTTATTTACCCTTCTCCACGAGTGGGGGGGGGGGGGATGATATTTTGAGCAAAGGCAAAACCTATAATAGTCTTTATTCTACATTAGTCATTACTTGTTAATTATATCATTTGCAAATTATCAGCCATTTACCACGTTAGTCTTGTCCTCAAGGTTATTTTCACACTCACTGGATCCACAATCCCATGGCATTCAGCTAGGTAAATTCTCTACACTAGAATACCGTTCGATGGAATTATAGAAACACAAAAGCAACGTGATCAGGTTGTACAGCACAAAAGCCAAAAATGGTTTAACCTAAGGACTTAATGCTTTATGATAGTGCTTACCCACCGTCTTGCCATTGCATATTGTTCTCTGCATAGTATTGCGAAGATTCCATAGATCGCAGAACACTAGCCGTTCCACCTTGCTGAGGTATGCCAAATGCTGCATCAGGTTTGATACCTGAATTATAACCAAAGTTGCATCCAACGGCACAAGATTTCCACTCCTGTGTATAGAGTTTGCATGAATCAAAAAATGAGGGGAAAAAATAAAGAACATTAGATAGTTAAGAGAAATAAATAAAAGCCCAGAGAGGATCAGCGGAAAAACTTGCATTCAACAATAGAAAAGCATCATAAACTGCAGAGTACCTTGTATAATTAAATATATCAACATTGTTTCACAAGTAAATATATAGAGCGATCTAGTAATGACAAAAAATGATTTGATAATACCAACCTTGAAAACATAATTCATATGATTCCATGAAAAAAAGAAGAAGAAAATCATGCCAGTTAAAACTTTACTAATGTTATGTGGACAGGATCATCAATAGAGCGACACTTTGCCAGCATGCACATGGTTAAGTACCTAAAGTTTTTCCAGAGTGATTTTCGCCAATCAAGTAAACAGGGAAATATATACAATTATAGGAAAGTTCATTCTAATATTTGATTACTTATTTACCAATCAACACTAGACCATATATGCATTCCCAGAATGATAGACATTGTTACAGTGCATTAACTCTTGAGCATTATCAACTTAGACAAAGTGCAGTAGTTTGTATCCATAAGCATGCCGAAAACATATACCTATCAGGCGATAACAACTTAAATTTGATTGAAGTCAACTGGCTCACCAATAATTCAAGTTCAACACTTTAAGAGGAGGAACAGAAGTGACTATTATGTTTATAAAATGGGGATGAGAGTAGTGATACTTATTCGTCAACGGCTAGCTGATCTTCTTCAATAGGAACGCATATAAGGAAAGTACAATGAAGAGTTAAAATTCAATAAACCTGCTCAGCTCCATTAACCAAAATAGGTTCCTTTGTGAAGTTCCTTGAATACGTCACAGCATCCTCCCTCTCTAACCACTCCTCACAGCTCTCAGATTCTGAACTCCGACCCCTACCCAGCATATCTACCCCCAGATCATCTTTTGGTACGACTTCATGAGCTATTCCCAAATCATCTTTTGGTACGACTTCATGAGCTATTCCCAAATCATCTTTTGGTACGACTTCAGGAGACCAGTAAATTAAGTCCGCCCACGTATCGACCATAACTGTGTTCTTCGCCACATCCAACTTACCCAAGAAGGCGATCTCTGCTATGACCACAAGGGCCACGAACAGCGGCATTAGATTGGACCATCTCTTCTTGGGCGGCACCGATAAACCAGCTGTGGAAACCGGTAAAGTTTCCTGGTTTGTCTCTGTTCTTGAGCCTCTATGATTTGACAATAGACCCATTAAGTTAAATTAAATGCTCCCGACAACCAAGAATTCTGAGACTTAAAGAAAGAAGCTTTGAAGAAATAACCGCGATCTGTAACTGAACAAAGTTCTGTTATAGCTTCGACTAGTTTACATGCGAAAGGGGAAGGGTTGGGAGAGGGTTCAATGCTGATTGCTGAGACTGGGTCTCGGGGAGAAGGAAAGGAAGACTTGGACTTTCAGGAAGGAAGAAACACCGGCTTTTCCACGTTCAATCCAAAGTCTACGGTGTGCGGTAGTAATGTGTGTTGTTTTTATTTCGGATGAACTAAGATTCATATAAATATATATAATATATATATTATCATAACTATTTTCTGGCCCAGTTATATAAAACATTTTTATTTTAAAAACATAAACATACTTCTAAAATAAAAATGTGTTAAATATTTTTAGTTTAAGTTTTTTTTAATGAATTTATAGCCCATTAACCCCTTTCATATGTTTGTAGAGTGTACTTTTAATAAATAGCGATAAACAGAATTTACTTATAAATTTGTAAATCTTCTAATTAATTAATTTTGTTCTGATCTCAAATTTTTAAGGCTACTCATCTTTCTAACCCTATCAAAATTAGAATGATAAATGAAATTTTTAAAATAAAGAGAAAAAATATTTAAGTAATTTTAAAATTTAAAGGTGAAATTAATATAAATTGAATTTAAGGGGAAAAAAAAAGTGAAAGCTAAGATAATATTAATGAATCACATTAAGAGAGTTTCTCCCGATTGGGACCTAATTAATTGAGAGTGTTGAATGCCACGATCAGATTAGTTAACAGCATGACTGCCAAATGGTTTGTTAAGGAAATAAAATATGAATCAAATTTGAATTAATGAAATTAGGAGATAAAAGTAAAAAATTAGAGTGAATTTAAGAAATCAAATTAAAACTGAGTGAATTTAAAGGATAAAAGTAAAGGTGGCATAAATAGAATATATAGAATAAAATTAAGGTTAAATGAAATTAAGAGATAGAAATGACTAGAAGTAAGTTCCTATCATTGGAAAAATATAAACTACGATGACTACAATGAATAATTGGAATTGAAGAGTTTGACGATGGGTAATGCTGGCCTTTTTATAAGAAATCAGTTGTTATATATTTATTTTAAATAAATGATTTAATGAGAAATACTCAAAACTTGATACTAATTAATTGAAATTAATGAGAGCAATCAAAAAGCTTCCAACCTACGAAAGTAGCATGGACCATCTGGAGAGGTTGCTTTCTTCGCTTAGGTACAAAGTTTGGCATTAAAAAAAGAAAAACAAAAAGAGAGTATAAATGACAATCATTTGTGGCTATCGTGGGACTTAAAACTTCTTTTTCTTTTGTTTTTCTTTAGGATATGAAATAATATCTCCCCTTTATTATTTGTTATAAATATTACTTTCTTCAAGAGTACTTAAAATTGTAATTTAATTATCATTTACCTTTATAAATAAACTCGAAAGTAATTTGTTTGATAGGGAAGAAAGCAGTAAAAACTTAAAAAGTATTTATCTTCTTGATAACTAATTTGGGTTTTGACCATTTGTAGATGTTTGTGTTACTTAAGAGTTAAGTGAGTAAAACATAGATAACAAGATAGTAATAAAAAGATGTTAAATTTAAACTTATCATTTTATTCTTTGTATGATTTGTTCATTTTAAAAAAATTAAATGTTAGATAATTTAGGGTTTTTATTTTTTTTCCATCGTAAATGACTGGGTATCATTTTTCAACCTCAAACAGATAATAAATTTATCATGAGTAATTTTTAAAATATGTTAGCCTATTATTATTATTATTAAAAATGGAGAAAGTGAAAAGAACTTGACAAACGAACCTACGTAGTTGAGGAGGGCAGACTGTGTTGTAGCGGGTGGGGTGGTTAAGTATTGATTGGGGTTAGTGGTTCACATGAAACATTGAGTTTGGCCATCTTCAAAAGTATACTTCAACTAATTCGGCTGAGATCAGCTATCTTTAGGTGAACCAAGGCACTTCAATAATCAACAATCACCAGTCATCAATAATAAAACAGATATGCTTTTGATTTGATATTTGGCAAGGTCATAGAATACAGTGCTCGGTCATCAAATTTGCGTTCTTCCGGGATCCCAAACTCAGGATAAATCTCAAATCAAATTCGTACTTAAATTTGATTTCTTAAAGATACATGGACTGAATTAATGGTAAATAAACATATAAGATTACATTTGCTAATAAAATAAAATACAGTAAATATTTATATGGCTAGTCGTATTTGATTTAATTTATATATAATATTTAGAGCAAGTCTATTTTAAAGTTTCCTAACCCGAAATGGGACATAGGGCCAATAGAAATGGTGCATCATAGTCCTGCACAGTATGTAGTACAAGGATGCCACAACCTGTGCAACAGAGCCTCACAACTGAACAAAAGACATACCCAACAATTCAACGCCACAGAACTGTAGAACCACGTAGAATGAAACCGCATATTCAAATTTTCTATCTGGATCAATTAAAAGCACAAATTAGCTGATAAAAAGCTCAAGGGAAAACAATGAAAGAATACTACAAGAATAGTATGTAAGAAGTGGCCAAATGACTTGTGAGTTGCCTCGTGCGAGTCTCCCCGCAAATTTCTTGAACAAGGGCACCAAGTGTAGTTGTCCCTTTAGTTCTATCAGCATCTGCTGTGATATGCAAGCCTTCGATTTTGAGTTGCAACTGATTAGCTACCTTTTAGAAAGTAATGCAGATCAGATTTTGGTGGATGGAAGCTATCTCGGAGTTCTGATAGCAATTCATCATGTCTTTTATTTTTCGAGGATGAATGGTTACTACCTGAAAGTTGAGTAAAACTTTTCAATAGGCACAACCTGAAACGAAAAGGAATTTGAACATGTAAGCTACCGATTTGAAAAGTACTTGATATGGTTGCAAACAAACATATAAATACTAAACAGTACATGATCATGTCTCGAAGCATCATCAGCTGAAGCTGTCTTCAACCTTTCATCGATAGGCACACAGCTTGAAGGAGCCCCTTGATCTTCATCCTTGAAGTTTTGATCGGTAAACTCTACCAAAACTAAAGCATATAGATATTACCCCCTTATTGACATCCAGAAGACGATCTTAATCATAAATATTACACCCTTTTCTTGGTTGATGGCATAATAACAGAAGAGAAAGAAAACTCTTTTTCCCATCCAAAGAGAGAAAGAAAACTCTTTTTCACTGTTAACCACTCAACTCAAGTACTACTAACTTTTTTAAACCATGATAAGCTTCATATTACAAAGTTTGTCCTATGAACAACTGATTTACAGGAACTCCATAACTAAACATTGTTCATTCCACCCAAGCATGATCTAATGGTCACCTGTTTTAGCTGAGGATTAATCACTTCTCGTGAAAAGTTATATAGCTGGTAAATCATAATGTAAAAACAACAGTCCATCAATGCAGCATATTCAAATGAGACATGCTCAACCCCGGAACAACAGTAAAATATCATAATTTTAGTGGTCCATGAATGTTGCTTCAGCATGGTTGGCAATGGCAAAAACATTGCAACATAAGAATTAACCACTAAGGTACTTTAATTCTGTAAAACGTAAAATTCATTGTATCTGTGGGGATTAAGAACTTGGAAAAAGACGGAATGGTGTCCAAAATAAAGCTTGGTCACTTCAAACTTCTTTGCACTAAGCAACGACAATCAAGTCTTAAAACCTGAGTGGCAAAACATAAAAAGAAACATATAGGATGCTTATGAAACCACATTGACACACACACGAAAAGGATAATCAGGACATATACCCGAACAATAATTAAATTTATGCTTGATTCCCCTATTTAAGAAGTTCAACTGCTGAATAAATCAACGTGTTTTTCTTCACACAGTTTCACATCCAGTATATAAGTTCAGCTCAATTACCATCATGCCACTCGGCAAATTTCAGTGTGAAATTTTTTATTTTACAGCAAACACAATGCTTGCAATTTATAGGTGAAGGTAGGTGACAAAAGAATCAACCAATCATCATAGAAAATGGATATAAAGAAAAATAAAGACTCATAAAGTAAGAAACTAGTTAAGGCCAAAAAAAAAAAAGCAAAAAAGACGAGGACTCCAACCTATTAACTAATAAAAAGCCTTGTGATTCTTCTGAAGAATCTACTCAATGAATGCCCAAGAGTCATGGCCCATTAACCAGCTAATATGAGGAAACAAATATACGGATTCGGGCCAGAGAAAAATCACATGTTAAATGTGATTTGCGTACCAATAAAAGTGCATATATGTCATCAATACATGAAGGACGAAAGGAGTAGGTTTACTATTAAATCATAGCAATTTCCATCAGGAAAGCATTTCCTTCTCTAGTCTCCTTAGGAACAACAAATATATAACAAGGATAGCCAATAAATAATCGATTTGGGGGGAAAAAAATCAAAGTTGTTTGCATGGTCATTTGCTGCCAAAGAAATCTGTATATTTTTTCAGTTATTAAGGTTATACATTATGACATAACACAAATAAATTGATAACTACAAAATCAGAAAAATTATTTCCATTGTAGACCTGAAATTTCAATGAGACCGGTATCAATAATCATTTACTGCTGGTAAGCAGCCTCCTCTATCCCATGGCTCAAGGCCAAATATCATTTTCAGCCTCATAGAAACTGAGGCAACCCATTAATTGAATACCATCTGTAACATCTCAAATTTTGGACCCAACGATGTAGAAAATAGCCTAAAATGAGAAGGTTACTAGACTCCTTATGACAAGAGTCCCAGAGTTTTTCTGACGGGACAGAGGGATTCCTGTACACTAAATCATAAAACGAAAGTTTTCTATGATTGAAATAAGAAGAAGTTAAAGACTCCAGTGAAGTCTCGAGGCCCAGGAATAAAAAATAGAGATGAATGAGGACTAAAAGTTGTACTAAAGATCGTAGAGAAATGATTCTTGAGGTTGAGCGAACCAGGGACGAAATCATAATTTTACAAAGTTTTAGGCCGAAAAGGGCAAAGATGAAAAATAAGTCCAAAAATTCTAGAAAAATCAAAAAAAAAAAAAAAGGAAATGACATGTTAAGATTTGTATGTGAAGAAAAGTTACAGAAATACCTTTGAATTGACTTCAAATGAATTTTAAAAATTATAACTCATTTCGAGGTATATTGTCAGATTTAATTATTTGAGCCATAAGAAAATCTTAGAAAAGTAAGTAAAAATGGGATTCATGAGTTAAGAGGCTATAAAAAATTATAAAATCAATCTCAACCTCAGAAGATGAGCAGAATGGCTCTAAGAATATTTAAAAGCCAGTTATGCCATTTAAGGTATTTTATGGGAAATTCAAAAAGAAATACTTATGAGTTAAATTATGGTCTGAGAAAATTTATAGCTTTTTTCCAGAATTAAAGGAAGTTTATGGTATGGATGGATGGATTTTTGGAGTTTTGAATTGAATAAAATGTTTCAACCAAATATTAAATAATTTTTGTCCCATAAATAGGAGACAAAGAAAAAAGATCATATTTATTACGGCGCTAAGTCAGCATGCTGAGTCGCCAAGTGCATTTATGATGCAATTATGACACCTTTGAGCCAGCGTGCTAAGTCATAGGGAGATATTTATGGACAGTAAAAAAGTCAGAATGCAGTACAGGTACGTTTTAGACAATCATTTGTCTATTCGATACAACAAAATCTCTACTGCGTGACTCAGTAAAGCTAAGTAGCTTGTCAGTGGAGCTAACTATTTTCTTCTATGCTTCTCTGAGATGACGCCATATGTAGACTTATTTGAGATGAGAAAAGGGTGTCAAAACATATCCCAGTAGTACCAAGTAAGTTAGGACTCGAAAAAATATCTGATATGGTACAGAATGGCAAGATAGGCGGAAGAATACCTAGTTCCTATTAATTTTCTCCCTATTTTAATGTCAAAATGATGAAGAGACATATAAGAGGTTTTGTGTATTGTTAGATAGGAGGAGAAGGCATTATATGTATGGTTAGATGGAAGCTGAGATATAAAGCTGATGATGTAAGCAGGATGATGTAAGCATGATTTCATAAGGACACTTGTTAATATTGATTACACTTGGCAAGATCATAAGGAAAGAGCAAATGAATGGCCAAGATTAAACCACATATACACAACATCAATAGCCAAAGTTTAAGCTTACTAACTATAAATTCCTTTTACCCTCCCATTCGTCTAAAGAGGGAGGCCAAAATGGAGAGGAGAAGAAGGAGAAGAGAAAGAGCAAGGGAAACCATGCAAAATTAAGGTCCAAGACAAGGTAAGATCATAGTTTTTGATGTTGTTTATCTCGCTACTTGTCTTGTTGAGTTTGGTTATAGGTTTTAATGGTTTTTGGAAGCTTGAAACCCTTAGTAAAGGGGTTGCACGAAATTGTTAAGTGTAGGGAAAGATGAAATTAATGTTAGAATAATGTTTAAAAGCTTGAAAGGAATAAGAATCAAGTGGTTTTATGTTGAAATTGGTTGAATTTTATGATTGTGTGACTTAAAGGGGCTATACAGCCAAAGTTAGTTCTTAGTGTTAGGATTAGATTTTGATAATTTTCATACTTCTAATGAGTTTTGGAAGCATTAGAATTAAAAATGGAATTTTTGGATCCTAAAGGCATACTATTCGGCCACGTTAAGAAGTGGGGAAAGGAGTTAGACCTTGTTAAATCTAAACTCATATTTGGATTTCTCATGAAAAATTGAATAGGAAATGACTAAGAGAATGATTTTAACGATTATGAAAAAGAAAGTAAAATTTAAGGTTAAAAAGGAACAAGTTTAAAAGTTAAGATGGTTAATGGTTTTTTGTGGTCTTGATGGATTGACTGTCATGGTGTATTGTGAATTTAGGGCCATGAGACACTAAGAAAGAGGAATAGCAAGATTGTTCAAGCAATCTTGATAGTTGGGATAAAAGGGAGCAAGGAAGAAAAATTTAAAGATACAAGGTAGTGAACTCACCTTTCTTGTGTTCTTGACGTGTATGCTTATATGTTGATGTGCATTATATTGTTTGATGATTATATGAGATGCAAATACAAGTATAATGCTCTATTTCTTTTATGTTTCCCATGGCCATGTTTGTTAGTGTAAAACATTAAATAACGTTATAAGTAAGCATGAGTTAAATCAAATAAGCATGTCACATATTTGCATCCATCTTGCATGTATAAATGGTAATATTTACTACTGAGATTCTCCTGAATCTCACCTTCCCTTAAATAACCCTAATAGGTGATAATAATCAAGCAAAGGATGCATAAAGTGGAAGCAAAGAAAAGAGAAAAAGAATTGAAGAGATTTATTGTATTGCATTGTATAATTTGTATACCAATATATGTTATAAACATACCACTAATGTTATGTGATGACAAATGACAATAATGGCATGTATAATTGACTATGATAATGTATGAGAATGGTTAGTGCATGGATGATATGATAATATGCATGGAAAGATTTAATCATGAACTGTTAATGTAAGTAGGAGGATAAATTATCCCTAAATGGCCACGAAATAGTGGCAGAGTAGAAGGAAATCAAATGATAAAATCTGCTTATGAAATTTGGTATACTTAAAGGAGCTTCAAAACAAGTAGTAGATCATTTAAAATGAATATGTGTACTAAGAGTTATGATCGATCAAAGTTAAGGCAGAAAAATTGGAAAATACTATTTTGACCAAATGAACAATAACTTCCATGGATAAACTGTACGAATTGGCATGGGGTAAGGCCAGATTTATATTTTTCTCCTGTAGAGAATCAAAATACAATTTTTCTATAATTAATTATGATTTTTTAAAGTTAAACTGAAAATATGAAATTAAACAGTAAATAGTAACCCGAGAAGTGAATTTCAAAATTTCAATTTAGGAGTTTGTTTCGTGATATGCTTGAATCATAACGCTTCCAAATGCACATTGAAAGGGGTTTAAGGAATGATGTTACACCATCCCTTTCTGGGAACTTTAACAGCCGCCCAATGATCTGGATGTACCAGCTAGATGCATACCAAACTATAAGATTATATTTGAAACTAAGCTAAAAGGAACATCTGCGTTGTGTAAGTGTGTGTTAAAGCCATGTAAATAACAATGTACAACAAAAACAGACAACAATGTGTCAGTAACAAGGCAACAGAATAACATCTTGCAGGGGTAGCTTGGAGTTACCTGCAGTAGTGGCGACCGATTCAGGGTTGCATGGGTCATGTTGTTCTGCTGAACTTCTTGGTGATCTGCCAGAGAATATAGATTTCCCTCTTCTGCGACCCTCATCACAAAGCAAGCCACTGTGATGGACAGCAAAGTCTCTCACAGCACAGCCTCTTTCTGCAGATGTGAATTTCAATGGACCTCCTGCAAGAACATGAGAATCACCAGTGCTCTCTAACATAGGTTCATTTCTTTCATGGCTAACTTTCTTCCAGAAACCATCTTGCGGAATAAACTGAAAGCAGCGAAAAATAATTAGGCAAGATTTCACAGGGTAAAGCATAAAATTTCAAGACATCCTCATCAAAGAGACGATATTAGGAAATGATCTCTGACCTGTCCAGACATATTACACAGCTTTTGTGAAGTTATAGATTTATCTACTTCATTTGAGTCATTTTGGACACTCTGACAGCCAAGTAAATGCGCCGAATGGTACATTTCATTCACAAACGAGGCCTCTAAAGAATTGAGATATGAATTGTGTTGCCAATCTGTCCACCTTGTCAAATCGTCCAGCTACAAAATTTCCAAACTGAGGTTTAGTAACTCCTTGACCATCAAGAAGAGAGAGCGTACATCATTATTAGGTGATCACATATAATCATCCCTCCCGACATGGAATTGACAGTTCCATTGTCTAATTCAAACCCTATTTCTTTCACTAGCAGTTAAAAAATGAGACATTCACTTCCAAGCAAATAGAAATTGACCCCTCATGAAAACAAGTTATACAGAAGAATATGACCTGACAAGAGAAGATATACAAAAGTGAAAATGTCATCATTGATTTACATGAAATCTAAACCAGAACAAATAGTCAATTTACATACATTACTCGGTATGACTAACCAAAATTATGACCCAGTAAAAAATACATTTAAATAAATCAGTGCTTTCAATCTTTTTTCTCCTTCATTTTATCCTCAAGCCTGTGCTGCGTCTGCAAGTCTTTGCATGCTCAAACGTAGATTGTTGGCTTTCAGTAAACAAAGTTATGTTTACAGGATAACAAGCTTCTGAGTTGAAGTTCGGAGATTGATGCTATCATTTGATAATTAGATGCAAACTTTAAAGCAAATATGCTGATGATTTTTTTTTTTTAAAAAAAATCAGTCTAATTTGAACTTTCCGCATTTCAATTTAAATGCGTGAATTGTCATATGTAAATTTAAGGTATTCTTTAAAAAAAAAAATCCTTAAGAAAAGGTATATCTTTGATTCACTTATACCGCCGAGATGATTCTCCAACGAACAGACACATATAACATGTAATCAAGAAAGAGACAGAGAAAGAGGTAGGGAGGAGAATTTGGAAGATCTACCCCTAAATTATAGGAGACAGCTTGCTAAGATATACATAATTGAGAGCACATTTAGAAAATCAAGCGTGTAAACCAAAAGCAAGTTCATTACAAAGCGTCCAGCATCAAACCAGCTTGAAGACGTGAACGTGGTGGTCAACGGATTCGCTCTATGGACCAGAGGAAGGACAAAAGAAAATGAGAATTACCAAGGCCTTAACCAGCTCACTGATGAAACACATCACATTCAATAAACCCCCTTTTCTGCTCATACACATTACATATTGTGTGGCAAAATCAGCGGACAAGTGTTAAAAACAGCTTGATTTATGCTCAAAATAAACAAAATAACGCCAATGAATGACATGCAGATCAAAGCAAAATTGCACTGGAACAAAATTGATGGCCATAAAACAAAAACGCAAAAGCGATCGAACAACCTTGAATCTGAAAAACACACTTATAAATGCAGAGTTAGACGGGAAATCAAATTAATTCCAAGATCAACACTCCGAACTTGTGATAATCCTTCCAAAGGCATGAAACTGAAAAAACTACGAGGCGCGCAGAACAAAATAAAAAAGAGAAACCAGCATAAGTAGAGTTACGGGAAAGGGAGCCGCGGAATGACGTGAAATATCTCCGCAAGTATCCATACAGATGGCGGAGGAGGCAGAGCCTGCCTGAGTCAACTCAGTACTGCAACGATCCCGGGGCTCATAAGAGGATAAGTGCGGCTGATAACTACGCCGGCGGTTGCGTTCCATGTGAAGTGATACAATGAATGTAGAAAGTACCAGAAATTTCGGAGAGGAAGAACGAGAGAGGAAGCGTCGCTGATCTGTTGCGAGTGGGAAGGAGAGGAGGGAAGAAGAATGGGAAGGAGTCAAGGTCTGCGGAACCAGAAAAGAAAAGGCTCCACATGGCGTCGCTTTTACACGTGGCAGCATATAATCGGAGTGCCACGTCATCACGAGGGATAATATCCTGAGGCGATGTGAGCCAGATATTTTTGAGATCGTTGGGAAGATGCTTTGCCGGGTTTGGGATTCCTGGGAAAGATGTTGAAGAGACTGGAGACGCAGCGTTGAATTCGGCGCGTGAAAAAAGTTGTTGTGACAGAAGTACAGCACGTGGATTGGGGGCGGGGTTCTCTTTTGGATTGATTGGGATTGGCAATCTCTATCCGTCGCGAAATGTGCCGTGAAAGTCAATCGCGCAATGGGTTTTCTGGTATTACATCTCTTTCAAGAAAGCATGATTCTGGCATGCCCTTCCTGAAAAGCCGATAGGTCCTCCTTTCACTTTTCGGTTATACCAGCTAAATGAATCATTAGCATCCAAAAACGTGGCAAAAATACTCCTCCAATTTATAGTTGGATTAAGATACTAAGATAGGAATGTAAATTAATATGGTACTCTTATCTAATGCTATACAAAGATAGTTTAGACACTAGAGATATCATGTGATAATTATTATAATTAATGGTGTCAAGCTCACGGATTCAAACAAACTCATGACAATAATATAAATTTAAATTATAAATTGAAATCATAACTCATTTACTTTTTGTGTGTGAATAATATGAGATAAAGCTCAATCTCTTATTTCGGGGGTGTTTGGCTAGTATGAAAAGCGCTTTTTAAAAGTATTTTTTTATAAATCAAGATAAACTCCTTTACATATTTATTTTGTATATCATAAAAGTATTTTTGAAATAATGGTTTTTGATTTCATTCAAATATCCCTTCCATTGATATGCAAAACCCACAAAGTTATTACACAAGCATGGTAACAAATCTTTTGGTGGCCTATCAAAAAAAAAAAAATTAACCACCATATACTATGTAAAACTCAAATTAGGTAGCTTGTCTTCACAAGTATTCCCTTCCCTATATACGTGTTTCATAAGCATTTACAGGAGTCTTACTCTACTAGCGATTTGATTCTTTGGATATAGCCCCATTCTTTTCTCTCTCTTTTTTATTGGTGATAGGATATAGCTCCATTCTTAATGCAGAGGTTATGAGAATTTTAGGGGAATTTGGAATATGGAAATGGAAGAATAAAAAGGTGGAACCAGATGTGTATAGTACTACCTCCTATTCTTAATATAAGATCTTATTTGACTTTTATTTTGGTCCTAAATATAAGACCCTAATCCACTTTGTCTCTCATATTTATGTATTTTTTTTCGAGATAATCCTTCTAATAATAATAGTTCTAGCCAATACACTTAATTAGTAGGGATATTTTAAGAAAGACAACATATATTTATTACAAATAACTAACTTAACTTCTTTCCTTAATTTTTTCAAATTAGTTAATTAGTTCTTATAAATAAGACCGGAGGTAATAAAAAAATATTTGTGCTTCATTTTTCCAGCATCCATAGGGCTGAGCAATGGGTGGGGTGAACTAACCCGAAGGTTAGCTCATAGCCCGCCCATTTATGAATAAATGGGCATGGGCTAACCTATAACCCCCCATTTAGCCCGTATTAAATGGGCTATAGGGCAGCCCATTTGGGCTAACCGGATTACGGGGTAACCCATTTATTTTTTAAATTTTTTTCAGTATAGCTATTTTGTATATGTAACCTTATGAAGTTGTTAATCAATTTTGCATGTCAAAAGCAAATCAAATATGAAATAACATCAACCATATTTAATCACACAACCTCACTTAGATTCGCAAACAATCAAAGTTTGATTAAATAATAAACGTAGTCACCAATCATAA
>NW_021637681.1:0-31613 GCF_004799145.2 Neltuma alba | reverse complement strand
GAATTTCGGTAGCTAGTTAGGAGCTGGAGTTAAGAATTGATTTATGTATTGCATGGATTAGCTTGATTAACTTATTAAACTCATTTAATCAACAAGAAGTCAAACTTAAACATTTGATGCTTATCTCATTAAACTTGACTGTAACACACACCACACACACAACATTATTGTTGAGTCATTCGTGAGGTCACCATCAATCCACACCCAAATATGGGATGCATGGTTTAAGTCACTTACCCTAAGCAAAAGATTAATGTTTTCTGTTTATGTGGTTGACTCGATCACCAAATTAAAAAATGATCTAAAAAACAAATGAGTAGTCTTAACTAATTAATATCATAATCATAGTATATATTAAACACTAATCAGTCAGAGATCATATATATATATATATATATATATATCAAATCCCAAGATTTGGATTAAGTTGTTTCAGATTCGTGCAGAAAGATTGTAACCAAATGAATCCTTCCAAAGTATCTATATAAACGTTAAATGTGTCAATAATACATAGTTGGTCCTCATCAAAAGATGGATAGGAAATTAAACGGCAGTTCCACCATTAAACAAAAAACGTGTTGCTTATTTTATCATGGTTTTTGACCAAATCTTTTTAATATTATATATCAGTGGTTCAACAGAAATTCATGCATGTATATATAAAATAAATATTTATCGATCCACCATGCAAAAAATGAAGATTGCGATAATCCACCAACAAGCAAACAAATTAAAGCATAATTAAACACTGCCATATTAATTAATCACCTTTTAATTTCCAAAACCAGTTCTATTATATATACCATAACTACTGCTTCGGGTCCTATCTACTTAAACACTGCCATATTTCTCGTGTGTCCGTGTGTGTGTCTGCATATATATGATTTGTTGACTTTTGTTTATACACAAATATAATTATCTTAATTTATTTGTCTTTCAAAACTTTGTAGTGGCTATAAGTTACCCATATGGATAATTTTCTTTTGTTTTTTGTTTTTCAAAAGGAGCAGTTTACCTTCTACGGGATTGGGGTATCAGGATCTGTACGAAAGTTTGTATCTTCTTGAGAAATAAATCAGTTTGGATTCTGCTGTTTAATTCTGAAAAATCCAACATAAATAAGTCAACATATTTTATTTATATTCGAAATTTTTGATTAAAAAAAAACAAAGAGGATATTCAAATGCCAAGTCCCATTGAGGGTTTGACTTCATAGTCTTATTTCAGGTTAATTAGACATGGTTTTTATTGTATGATACTACTAGAGTTTGAGAAATCAATCATGCTATTCGTAATATTTAATATTTGTTTTTTTGTAAGTAATTAATTTACTATATTTAATGTATTATTGACTCTTGTCAAGGGCTCATTTAAAAAAATTATTAATTCTGTGCATATTTATTTAGTACATACAGTATTATTATAACTCTCTCTTAACTAATACGAGTATTTTTTTTAAAAAAAAAAAAATTTAAAGGGCGGCGCCTTATAAGACAAAGGGAGACACCATGATATGGAGTGACTAGCGAGAGAGAATGCTTTTATAAATTACTTTATAAAGTATGAGTCAATGGTCTCCTCTGTAAAACCCTACCATTGCCAATAAATGAACCATATTAATTAATTGGATGAGATTTCAGTTTCATTCCTCAAAGCCAATCATAAAATGGCTTCGCCTCTCTTTGAAATTAAATATCTCACTCTGAAATCGACATTTACGGGTACACGTATTTCTTTTATTTTCTTTTTCCCAACACTACGTATTTCACATATTTCAGTCAATTACATGTGTGTGATTGTGTAATATTTACAATACAAAATTCAAATAAAGTTGTGCACTTGGTATTATTTATAAAAAAAAAATAATGAACGGCTTATCTCAAATTCTATTTAAAAGTAAGGGCCAACAATCAATACATCTAATTAATTATAAAAATGGGCGGCGAAAGTGAGTGGATCAATGGAATTGCTAGTAAAGAATAATTAGCTAAAACTAATTAATTAGCAAATGATGGCATATTTAGGCATAAGTACACTAGAATATTGCATAATCATTTCTCTCATCTATCCCTATTACACTAATGTTATTTTATAATATTCAACTTACTTTTGGACTCATCCATTAATACTTTAACCATCTGGTCGCATCCCACTGAATTAAATAAGCAATTGATTTAATCCTGACCTGAACTTTTCTATGCCATTCTTTCTTTTTCCTTTTCATTATTTTTTTTAAAAGTTTTGTTTCTTTGGCCTGATGATTCAATTTGACTCATTATTGTTGGTGTGTATCCCAGTGGAAACAGTTTCTTTAGTTCATCATGGAGTTGAAGAATGACTTCTGGGAATTAAATGTATATAATAATACACCTCATGTTATACTGATCAACTGGTTCTGGATCGTTGTGTTCAATGGCCTAGTTCAACTAAAGTTTAAATTCCAGAATATGTTAGTTTTCTAAAAACATTTATTTGAGTTTCTTTCTTGTACATAGTATAAGTCAGCTCATTAAATTTATTATATGAAAGCTAATTTATTGTTATGTAAACTGTTATATGTCTAAAAAGTATGATATATATATTAAATAGGCTAAAAGGTTAAAAATTATTAAATTTTAAAGCAGAGCTAATAAGTTTGAAAGTTATTCTTGGATTTAGTGAAATATGTGGAAGTGTACTGTCGTGTCTCATAAAAAGGACTAGAGGAGGATATAATCTTATCATTTACATCATATATTAGAAATATACATTTATTCCTTAAAATATTTAAATTCTGCAAGTTATAAAATAATGTTATTCATTTGTGAAAAATCTCCGCATAAAACTAATTAGTGAGGAACCATTTGATAGCGCTTTAATTTGTGAAGATAACACAAGAACAATCCACCCTGTCAGAGAGACAAACAAAGACGAAGATGTTCCACTACATATTGAATGACATAATTATCGTTGACTACAATAAGCTGACCATTACCTATTTTCCAACAAAAAAGTTTTTTTAAAAAAAAAGAGCTTACCATTACCAACAACCCACAAGCTGGGTTTTTTCACACATTCTCCCATTTTAATTTTTGATTAAAAGGTCAAAATGGATAGGTCATATATATAGGGTAAAATTTCTAGTCCAGAGACATTTGTGCAATTTTAACAAAATTAGAACATTATGGGCGTGCGCGCATACACACAAATATATAATGTTTGGAACATTATAAAGGATGGAAGAGAGCAGGTATATTCTACTTGCAACAATGTTTAAGAGAAAATTCAAAATGGAAGCAATAGATATGACTTGAAGATGATGATTGCTTTGGTTTACGAAATAACAATTTTTAACCAATGGAGGATAGGTTTAGTAAAAGTAGTCAGTTTCTTACAACATAACGAACTAATATTTAAATTTTTATTAAGAGATATGCTAACATTTAATATCTGATAATGCCTCAAATATTGTCTCTAATAAAAAAATATCTATACATAGCCAAAAGAAAAAATGACAATTTTAATTTTATGAAATGACATCAAAATTTAATGACAACTAACATAATATAAAATTTGATCCCCTGCCTAAGCTCCTACAACTAACATAATTATACGTCCATCCTCGCATATGACCGAACAAAAGCACACCAGCACACCCCTAGCTTACTTATATGTCATTTTTCTTGGAATAAATAGGGGTAAGTAAACAATATTAAGGAAGTTAATTAACTAAGTAGTTACAATTTTAAATTTTTTTGTTTTGGGTTAAAATGGAAGTAGATGTGAAAATAATAGAAGAAGGGGATTTTAGAGAGTGGAAAATAAATAAAACGGGGATTCTAGAAGGGTCATGAGGTATGACATGAGCAACTTTATTGGGTGCACCTGTTGTGCATGGGAACATTTTGTAAACACAAGAGGACGCCCATGTTGTTCCAAAACACCTTCCACTACTTGGTCCCTCCTCCCTCCATCCATGCCTCTTCCCAATTCCTATCCTCTCATATGTATGTATATATACTTAGTTATTCTCACTTAATAATAATATAAATATTTGTTATTTATTCTCATTATTCTCTATGTAACACGGGAACGTGTATGGACGACGTCGGCTAACTGTGCTTTCTGAATCCAACAGGTCAAACTTAACTTGATTTTCTCTTCACATTTTTAAATATATAATTTGTTTTTTCCCCACTTATTCTCCAACTCAATTATATGTTGTGAATATTGCTGGATATACAATGATACTTGGTGAGACTCAACGGTTACTGAATTTGACTTTAAGCATTTTGCAACTCATTAACTCGTTGACCGCAATCGAATGTAGTCTCCATTGGTTGAAAATATTTGACCCATCATTTCTTACTGCCCTCAATTGATTATTAATTTATTGAAAATCAATAACACAATATATAATATTTATCAATGCATGCCCCTCAACGATACTCGATGTCTAATATAAAATTGATGAAAAATTACATTATTTATAATTTATAATAAGTTGTATGGCTCATGTTAAATTTTGTAAAATATACAAAACTCAAACCTATAGCAATCTAGTATCTCTCTCTTTCTTTCTATATATATATAATCTGAAATTTAAAAATATAAAGTGACTTTTATCTATTCGGTATGAGGATCGTGATTGATTGGTACTCTAGGAGGTCCAGGAAGGTGAACATTTGGACCATTAAATGGTCCTCAAGTTTCATCTCTACATCGCAAGTTTTGATCTCTTTTCTTTTCATATATAATTAGTTCACAATTTAATCTTTGGGCTCAAAAAGTGGGGGGAAAGTTAGCTAATACTCATCTAAAATAATTTTTATACATAAGGCTTAGCCGTTGGATTTTTAATAAAATCAAGACGCGTCATTGAAAAAAATTAATATCGGGTCATTATCACTTTTCATCATCAAACATTCCTTTGTATGCAAGGAACACAAATTGTCCCCAAGAAAATGTTCTGAAACTCCTAAAATCATTATTATAATTACAATTTTAACCAGAAGACAAGAGAGAATTAGAATTGGATTCATAATTCTGAATTCTGCCTCTCTCTTTTCTCACTCCTCGTTTGGTAGAGGAAAAAAAATAAATATTCTCAAGCCTTGTGTCATTTGTCCAATCATGCCCTTACTATATAATAATGTCAACCAGGTTCCGGTAATATCCACTTTCCGAATCCTTCAAACCGTTTCACATATATAAAACTCTAATCCCTCCCTACCCTAACATCAAGCCGAGATTCTACATACCAAGAAGCCATGGCAGAGGAGTTTGAAGCTGCTGGGATTTATGGTGGAAATTGGTGGAACATGAATACTTGTTCATCAAGAAGTGTGTTCCCTCTCATCACTTCATCTTCATCATCATCATCACTCTGTTCTATTGCAGCAAATCAAGATGGAGGCAACTTTAGTTGCGCTTGGCAAACTGATAGTCTCGTGGATCTCAAGTCGCCTTTAGTTTCTCATCATCATCATGATGCTCTGGGTTTTCTAGTTCAGCAGAAGCAAAACCATCAGAATGAATCATCACCTGATGCTTCTGAAAATAATGGAAAAATATTGATGGATTCCTCCTTGGGCTTTTCCAACTGGAATAACCACTCTTTACTGTAAGTTTATATCAGTCTTTTCCTCCCAGAAATTCTAGTTTTATAATATCCTCATATATCTTCTCAATAAATTAATTATGCTGTTTTTGTTGCTAGTGGGAGACCAGAAAGCAATTTCGAATCTGTTCTTGAAGAAGAAGGTGGAGTAGATTCTTCGAATTCCGAAATGAAAACCATGAACCAAGAATTTGCCTTAGATCATCGTCAACAGAATCTGAGTTCTGCCTCATATGGCTATGGCCTGTGTGATGAGCACAATCCTCTTCATCATTTTCAACCACAGCCACAGCCAGAGGGCTCGCTTTTCACCAACCCTTCTTTGGCTTATAGTTATAGTTCAGCCAATCAAGCCTCGCCAAGTTGGTCCAAAGCCTCTGATCACTTTTTGAACCCTTCAATGCCAAAGCAGCAGCTGGGTGGATTCCACTTTTCAAACGACAATGATAATAATAATTCTCCTTTTTGGAATAATTCTTCAGCTGATCATCGAGCACTTGATGACGTACCAGCACCACAAGTGATTTTTGCTTCATCCCCACAATCTCAAACTTTTGAACACAAACCCAGTTGCTCAGCTCTCTTAACCAAGGTATTTAATTCATTATACCTATATATATATATATATATATATAAATATTCCAGTTACAGTGGTTATTATACTGTCTAGGGTAAAGACATGAGTTATTGTCTTTGTTCCTCAAAGACGTTAACAAAACATTTAATGTATTTCTTGAAATACTCACATTAGCGTACATCATTTTAGTATTTTGTTATATAGTATGTCATAGTAACAACTGAATATATACACGAAGCGACAGATACTAGAGTTTTAGTTACGCATAATCACGATATATATATATATATATATATATTCATCCATTAAAGAGCTTAATTAAAGAGAGAATTACAATAGCGTCTCATACCAAAAAAATAACTATAAAAAGTTTCAATGGCAAGTGAGGAATTGTCATTTTTTACTCTGAAACTTATCATTATAGGCGTTGAATTGTCATTGGACTTTATATTAATTATGTTGCATTCTTAAGACTTTTTTGTAGTTCTTCCTTAATAAAATGGAATACATTCTACAAAGTTGATATGACATTATTAAGTTTTCACATTCGGAGGGAAAAAAAAAGCTGGGATGAAGTGCATCTTTTGAGAATAAAAATATCAATTCACTCATTGGTATTTCAAAAAAGTTTTCTACGCGGATCACAGCTAATATTATAGCTGAGAATATTTGTGGCGCCGTACAAGTTCGTAGTTATATGTCAGAATCTGATTTCTTGGCTATGTCTTTGTAAACTTGCATAACAACCAAACGGCAATCCATTTTGCAGCACAAAAGAGAAGAGGCTCCTGTTAGTGAACCAGCTGCATTCAAAAGGCCCAGAATTGAAACTCCATCCCCACTGCCAACTTTTAAGGTATACTTTATGTGATGTGTGTGTGTGTGTACATATATATATTCGAAGCTTTTTTGACTCTTCAGACGAAGATGAGATGGTTGAGGTTTATTCAGTTTTGATCGTAATAATAAAACCAAGTTGATACGTATGGACAGGTTCGGAAAGAAAAGTTAGGGGACCGAATCACAGCTCTTCAGCAGTTGGTTTCACCTTTTGGAAAGGTGAGTTTTTTTCCTTTTTCTCTGTTTGTTTCCTTTCACCTTTTTTCCTCCTTCGCCTGTATGCTATGAGACAGGATTTGGATCTTTATTTTATTATATATGCCTACGTTGATTTTAAGAAGATCTCACCCAAATAATATCATATTCTTTTTTATTTTTATAGACTGACACAGCATCAGTTCTTCACGAAGCCATCGAGTACATCAAGTATCTTCATGATCAAGTCAGCGTGCGTTCCCATGACTTTGCTTCAAACAAAACCCGAATTCATTGATGCATTAAAATAAAATAAAAAATTAAATTCTGATATGAACTATCCCCTCTTGAATTTCAGGTTTTGAGTGCTCCATATTTGAACAATGACAGACCTGCTGCCCAACACTATCAGGTGCTTCAATATTAAAGCTTATATATCATATCTATATAATCAGAAGTTCAAACCATATTTGTAGGGTAGATATATGCTTAAACGAAAATTAAGTTTTTTTTCTTTGATTGGGGTTAGGGTTGTGAAGAGAAAGAATCAAAAGGGGGAAAGCAAGATTTAAGAAGCCAAGGGTTGTGTTTGGCACCGATATCGAGCACCTTCTCACTTGCTAACTATGAGATGATGGCTTCTGAGTTATGGACGCATGCATATGGAGGAGCTTTCATCATCAGGTAGATATAGAGAGAGAAGATCAATAATCACACCCCAGAGTAGAGAGACTCTTCGGAATCTCCTAAAGTACACATATATTTCGAAGTGGGAAAGAAAAGAAAATAATTAAGTGATATAAGTTATGCTTCACGCCTTAGAAGATTCAAATTGGTTAAAACTGACATTAACTATTTGGAAAATGGAAGAAGAAGAAGACATCCAAGGATTCCAAGCTGCAATTGTTGATGGTAGAAAAAAAGAAGAAAGAAAGAGAAAGAAAAGGATTTGTGACCTAATTACGGAGAAGAACAGGAAACACTGGGCCAGGTGTACGTGTTTATATATAGATGTAAGCACCGAATGATGCGGGCTGGCAGATGATTACTGACCACTGGAAGAGAATATATATATATATATATATATATATATATATAAAATGACTAAGCAAGCTACTTTATCTGATATATTATGAATATGACCCATTTGTGTACTGTCGCTGAATTCTGCTCAATTTCACATATTCATAGCTGAATGTGACAGAGAAGCCCTTTGTTCCTGTTGATGATCATTTTATGTTTATTATACGATGTAGAAAATTGAAGGAAAAAAAATTGAAACTATCATTATTACATACATATTGTATACTTGTATTCGATTCTTCTTCTTTATATGTTCTTCTGCTTCTTTCTCCTTCTTTTGGTGAAATATCGAATTTGCTCTTTCCTTTGTTCTCTTAATTTGTCGTTATATAATATGCGGGGGCAAGCGTGCACGCCTCCGATTTTAGTCTCGTATCTCATTATTACTTTCTTTAGCATTCAGTTAGTATTCTTTAATTTTCAGATAGTGCTATGGCGGTAGCATATTGCCCAGCACAGTATTCAATACTGAATATAAAAGCTGATAGGAAATTAAATTTGATGCTAAATATAAAATTTCAATTCATTTTGTCTAAACTAATCTTATTAAACTTATATGTCACGGGAATTTGCATTGAATGGTAGTTTGAATCCAAATGATTTAAGAAAGTATTTTAAGAAAACCAACACATATTTTTGACAAATAAATAATTTAACTACTGTTCTTAATATATCTAAAGTAATTAAATAGATCTTATATTAAGGATGTAAGGTAGTACTCATCCGATTCTTAATATATGACCCAATTTTTAAGTTGGTTTTGGTCCTAAATATAAGACCCATTTCTCATATTTATCAATTTTTTCTAAATTACCCATATGGATATACTCTTTCAACCATAATCAAGTAGAAGAGGGAGAGGGGGTATTAAGAAATATGACTATGGTATTTTAGGAAAGATGTGTCATTTTTCTTATAATTAACTAACTTACCTAATTTTCTTAATCTATTCAAATTAATTAAATGGGTCTTATATTAAGAACCAGAGAATGGACTTATATAATTGGCAAAGTCTAATTATTTGGCCAGTTGATTGGAGTGGATCAACTCAATCAAGTAATAAGCAACGTGAGTATAATTAAGCTTAAAGTTAACGGTTAAAAATCCAAAAATCCATTTCGGTTGTAAAAACATAATCAGTAACAAGCATCTCTTTTATATGACTATTATGCCGACCCACCAAAGCGAATTGGGACTACTATAATCATCGTTTTCTAAGAGACAGCTTGCTTAATGAGAAAGAAGATATGTAAAAAGAACATTGTGATATTAATTAATCAACAAAGTATTCAGATTTGATACTGATTAAAGTTTCTCTTTTTATGTCTTGGCTTTTCACTGGCAAAGTAGTCTAAATTTGGATTTATCTTATAGCACAATTTTTTTAAATATTCCCAGCCTTGAAGGAAAAGAGTTTCTTTTCTCTTTTTGAATACATACGTTCCTTTCAACAACTCTGTCGCGCGTCATTTGCACTAGCGTGCGAGATTTTTATTTTTATTTTCCATAATGAATGAAGCAAAATCAATTTTCTTCATATTTTATCGTTAAGTCTTCAAGGAGTGAATTCTTTTAAATATTTTATAAGTATCTCCCTTATGTGCCTGTTTGAAATCACTTATTTTGAGCTTATAAGTAGCTTATAAGCTCTATAAGCTCGATTGATACAATTGGGTCTGTTTGGATGAGCTCTTTTGCAATCGGGCTTTTGTCTGAAAAGCTACAATAAGTTATAAGTTAAAATTAACAGCTTATGACTTACAGCTTATGGCTTATAGCTTTTGAAATATAGAGAGAGAAAAAGTTAAGAAATTTATTACCTCTTTTGGTTCTTATTATAAGCCTCAAATAACTAATTTGTAGATAATAAAAAATCAGTTAAAATTAGTTGAAAATAATGAATAAGTTAGAAGTATATTTTTATTTTTAAATATGCTCCTAAAAATATACTTTTATTTTTTCATGTTTCACTTTATATTTAAAATATTTTTTATGACTAATTCATATTAAATTATTTTAATTTCATTGTATTATGTGAAATTATTTTTTTAATCATGTTTCATTATTTATTAAAACTCATATCTATTTTGGTCATTTTACAACCAAACTTAATTTTACTCAATCATAATCCAAACAACCTTTTACCAATCTCACTTTTGTAATCTAGCTTTTCTGAACTCTAATCCAAACACAATTCAGCTTATCCAATTTAGCTTTTATCCAATTTCACTTCTCTATAAGCTACTTTTTTAATAAGCTACTTTTCTAATCGCTGATCCAAACGGACCCTATATCTCATGGCATCAAGACTTTAGGATTTTTTTTCGGTCAATAAAAATTCAAATGGGCCTAAAACCCAGGAAATAAAACATAAAGTAGGTGAACATTTACGAAAACAGAAGGAGATTGAACACTCATCAGTGGCCCAACCAGATATGGTCCATAACAAAACAGTAGTTCGTGGCCCAAAATAAATGGATGAAGCCCATTACCGTTGCTTAACCCTTGTGGGTTATGTAGTTAAAAAACTGTAGTGAGAATGTAAAATGAAATAAAATAATCAAGAAAAAATTAAATAAGCTAAGGTTTGCTCATTTCCACTTTAGGATCCAGGCCAATTATCTTAAAAATGCCTGTGGAGTAGCCTTTGATTTGAATTTTTAATCGTCCCACCGGTCCTACTTGATAACAACTTTTACATCAATTAACGAAATTAAAATAAAAATAAAAAGTTAAAAAGAGTTTTGTTAATCAGTTAGGAAGTTTTAATAATTATGTATACTATGTGGGAAAAAAATTAATACTTTAGACAAAGTATGTTATATTATAAAACATATAAAAGGTTCTTATAATACAAGGCGGAGTATTATGCAAAACATGTAGAGCCAAAAAGTCCATTAAGCCAATCAAAATACAAAAGCAAGCAAATTCTTGTTATTGGTAGTAAAATATTGTATTCCAAGTTACACTATGACAACACTGTCAACAAAATATCATATCACGTTCTCACTCTTTTTTAAATCCCAGCTAGCATCTTATTCTGTTTCGCAATGAGGAACTGAAACACAAGGTAGAATATATAACAGGAAAAGAAAAAAATCATTCGGATGAAGAAGATCCCTTGAGCCTCTTGGCAATGCCTGCAAAGTACTTGCCCTGATGAAAAGCTTGGGCCAATTCCAATTCAGAAGGCTGTCTTGAGCCATCCCCTGCAAATGTGCCTGCACCATATGGAGACCCTCCTTTCACCTGCTCTATCTCGAACATGCCGGCACCGAATGTGTATCCAATTGGCACAAAAATCATCCCGTGATGAACAAGCTGAGTAATGGATGTCAATCTGAACAATTCAGAAGCACAAGATTAGTGATCAAGTGTTATAATTGGCTTGGACTTGTTATGTTGTGTTGATCGTATATTCTCTGCAACGAAGAGATTTGGTAACTCACGGGGTGGTTTCCTGTCCGCCACCTTGAGATCCTGTGCTGTAGAACATTCCGGCAGGTTTTCCAGCAAGAGCCTGCGTTCGCCATAAGCCTCCAGTTGCATCCAAGAAGGCTTTGAATTGAGCAGCCATCAATCCAAATCTTGTGGGAAAACCAAACAAGAAGCCGTCTGCATCAGCTAGTTCATTGGGTGTGATAATTGGTACGTCACTCTTTGGAGGTGCTCCCATCTTCCCGAGTACCTCTTGAGGCAGTGTTTCAGGCACCTGTTCAGTTCAGGTAACTGTAAGTATGGTCTCTCAAGAGTTTCTCATGGATTGGGATACTTAATTGAATAATTTACTCTGATTGTTTGATTACTTTGGTGAATAGAAGAAGACAATCAGTGAAGAATATAGGAAGCATATTGTTAAATAATTTACTCTGCACACTTACATACTTGTCATTCAATCATCCCAGTATATTTAACAGTTGTGTTAATAAGTTCTTTTCCCTCCTCTCTCACACCAGCCCAACAGAGAAAAGGAAAAAGGAGAACGCATAAGAAGTGTATTGTAATACTCTCAAACAAAACAAAATCATTTAATACCTGCCAGAGTTTTGCTTCTACTCCTTCCACAGAAGCAGCTCCTTTTTTAATCTCTTCAGCCAGCTTCTCAACATGTCCGTACATGGAATAGTAACTAGACATACAGTGCAGGTTTCAATGAGTCATTCATTACAAGTACATAAGGAAAATACTGTGTGTTCTCATAGGCCTTATGGTAGCGACTGTCCATAGAGGAAGCAATTAAAATACAGATGTTAATTTTCGTTAAAACCAAGGGCCTAGAAACTCATCATAAAAGATAAACAAGCCCAGTAGGAACAGTGTGTTTCTTACCCCAGAATCCAAGGTGGCAAGGTGTGTTACAGGAAACAGTGTTAACCCCTACCATTGACACATTAATATTAAATTAAAGTGGGGCTATGTTATCATTTAGGGGAAACTATAAGCACATTAGTATCTGCCAATACAGAACGATATTGACTTCACATTCCCTACAGTAAGAAATTATCAGGTGAAGCTTTCCTTCATTGTTAGAAAAGAAACGTAATATTAGCAGAATTGCAATCCAAGGAAATAAAAACCAATCATTATAGTTTATGTAGCCGGAACAACCATTAATGATGATTGATTCCACGACCGCACTTTCTTAGAAGGGAGGCTTGCGTTCTTCTCACCATGTCTATCACACTTTAGAACCTTAATGTCAAAAGGTAGGTCAGGTTTCACAATCATGTCTTTCTTTCTCTATAATTCAGCAAATTACCCGTGAACCCACCACCTCCACACAATAGGTCAAAACTCTTAAACTTGCTTTTTTCATCATCTTTGGATTGTTACCTTGTGTTTGTACACTCGGCGTGATGTAAAATCTAGTAATTGTCAATACAGAGTAGCAAAAAGTCTAAATAACTATCAGAATTGTAGCATACAGGACAACAAGGCTCCGTAAAGGATAGGAAGAGAAATCATGAAGAAGAAATGACCGATTACGAGATGATTAAACAACTGAAGTATAATCCATTTTCTTTGGATATGACCCTAAGAAGAATTGAGCACCATATTCAATATTAATAGTTCTCCGGGTGCTTCTTTAATTTGATGCCATTAGTTTCCACACATCTCCAGGAACTGGAACCACTTCATTCAAGAATTTAATTGATGGCAAAAAGAGAATAAATATGATGCGATTCCGTGGGATCCAAACGCCATTGAAACAGATGACGAGGAACAATAGGAAATCATAGTTTAGTTTCCTCCCGGCAATCCTTCAAGTTTAAGACATGTAATGCAGGAAAAGCTCACTGGAACTCTGGAAGAAAGACCTACTTCCCAATTCATATATTCGCAATTACATATCCAAGAAAATTTGCGTTCAATTCAGAGCACATCATCACCGATGTTCAGAATGATAACACAGAGCAAAAGACAGAAGGGGCAGTAACTCCGCAACTAGTTAATAAGAACAATACCCCTATCAATCATTTCGCTAATGAAATTGACGGAGAAACTGAAACAACCCAGAATCGACAACGAGGAAAATCTATGAACTTTATATAAGTGCCGCCAAAAGAATCGGGAAAACAAGAAAACGAAATGAGATTCCGGTGCCAGTCGAAACAGCTGATGGCGCTCAATCAGAACCAAAACAAAAGAAAGAAAGAAAGAAATAGAAACGAGGAAGAATCACTTACACAATGTAAACTTTAGTAACCATCTTGTTCTGTGTGTTGCTCGAAGAAGCCAAAAGCTTGTATTGGTGAATCAAGCGTTGACGACGCTGAGGAAGAAAGAGTACCCATGCTTATATTCTCACGCAGCCTGTGACAACCGCCCCACACCTTTTTATTTATCAATTTATTATTATTTTTATTTATTTATAGTAAGGATTGTTCGATACAATTAATATTAATTAATCCCAAGAACTGTATTATAACTTTCTTACATTGACAGAATAAATTGTTAATTCTAAATAAATAAAAGAAAATTTTAGTGCTTGTCGGGTTCTTATAATCCAAATAATACTAAAAATCCCTTAAAACTCACCGACACATGAGAACGATAAAATATTTATTTGCTCAAAAGAAAATAAATTTTTGATTCATAACGTTTAAAACTCAATCTTATGGAATTCCTTCCACTTAATCAAAAGCAATTGCAATGAATTATTTCAGTTTGAAAATTAATGGTGCTTGCACTTATTTTAGAAAAAAGGAAGTAAAATCATTTGCATGTGACCCAATATATGGCTAAGAATTTTTTTTAATTATTTTTTTGAGTTTATTTACTTGTCATTATTGTCAACGTTCTTTATTGGTATAATATTAATATGGGTCTACTATTATGATCTGTTCGAGCTCATCGTGGGTGGTGCATGATTAGTGGGTCAGTTACATCATATTATTGGTGTAGTTGTTGAAGTCACATCGGTTCGTCATTGTTATTATAAAACAATATTTTTTTTAATATACAAAAGATTAATCAATAATTATACATTATGAACATTTCAAATGGTGCCTAATTCACAAGAACTTAGTGGTATGAAATATATTTTTTAAGTGAGAAGTTGTGAATTTAATTATAATTATAATCTCGTGTCATTAGTGTCTGTCTTTAACTTTAAGCGAAACAAAAAAATCCTAATTGTATCAGGGATAAGGTTTAATTATTTCCTCCAACATAATTTTTTTTAAAACAAATATTTACTTAAAAAAAAAATCTTAGCTTTAGATTGTTGTGGGAAATGCTTTAGATTGCGTGGGACAAACACAAAAGATAAAACACAATAATTAAAGATGGTAGGGTTTTTCGGCCAGACGAAGATGGTGGAAGGTGGTGAGATATTGAAATTGGGCTTTGAGCTTGAGCATTGTACCTTTTTCGGGCCACTTAAATTTAGATGATACAATAGCATGATTATTTTTTTAAAAAAAATCAAGTGAGATATCATGTGAATAAGAAATTTTTAATGCTTGTTGGGTTATGTGATTTGATTATTTCTATTTAATATGACACATTTAACCAATCAGAGTTGAGCCAAACAAAAAGATTAATCTCTTACAACAAATCGAATCTATGTTAAAATTTTTATTATGAGAGATGCCAACATGTAGTCAGTGCCTCAGATAAAATTATTTTTAATAAAAAAAATTGTGCCTAGCAAAAACAAAAAAATTTACGCACACATTCTATTAAAAACTAAATTATGCATAGGATAGTTATTCTGAACTTTTGAAAAGGGAAGGATAGTCTAATGGAAAAAGATAATACCATTGATATACAAAATTATTATAATAATACTCTTCTGATATAAAATAAGTCTTATGAGGAATATACAATAAGAAAGAAGAAGGCAATAATTATAAATAGCGTTCATCATTTCTAAGTGGCCTGTATCCTTGCTTTTGGATGGATTTGGATATGGGAGTTAGATTTGTATTGGGTTTGAGGAAGAATGAGTGATGGGAATAAGAAGTCTTCAAGAGTGGGATATGGAGAATATACGTGTGTGTGTGTGTGTCTGTGTGCGTGTGGAGATCATAAAGAGAGATGCAGGAAACAAAAGGACGCCGCGGGATTCCAATAATAATCTCTCAACAACAGAATACCTCCAAATGAAAAGGCTTTCCCCTTTCACCAACACACCCCAATTTCATATTTTGTGTGATGATTCCGGTCAAGAAAAAACTTAAGCCAGTCAGTCTCATCAAGTCTATTAGGATCAAAGCCAAGCATGGATGCTTCAAACATACTTTTTACTTATAGAATTACTTAAAAATTTTCTGCTAACAAATTCTTCATGTAATAATAGGATTCAAATCCCTGATATTCCGATCAAAAACCAGTCAATTCCATATCAATTAGACTAACTGTCATCAGAAATGGATATGAACATTATAAATTAAAAAAAAAGTTAATGTGCCAAGTGGTGGGTGGGGCAGGGTGGAGGGGAGCATTCAAATGCGTAATGATAGGGAGTTGAAGGAGAGTGTTAGCCTTAAAGGGGGAATACCATTATTGAATGCTTCATCATTTTTCGTATTTGTTTTATATATCACTCACACTAACGTTTGCATGCACGCATGCCTCCGTTTTGCTTCTTTATATCAGTCAAACAAATTAGTACCTACGAGTCTACAACCCCATCCCCCCTCCCCCTTTTGTGCTTTTTTTTTTTAATTTTTTTTCTTTCACTTGTTTTTAATTCATATTTATGTACGTTGATAACCAGAAGAATTGAGACTTCCTTCCCTTTATTCTTTTTAAGAAATTTATCTTCCTGTGACTTTAAGTCCATTTTTCTTAAACAACAGCTTAACATTGCAAGTGACACCAAACTCACAATCTCCCACTTATAAAAAAAGAAATTCCATACCAGTAAGTTATAAGACCACAAGCACTTTCATAAACGCAAAGAGGCGCCTAAATGAAAGCGGCTTGAGCCTTGAGATCCCAATATCTCACCCAGCGCAAAGGTCTTGAGGTACTAAAAATGCTCGTCTAGTTGCTTTGCTTTCTGACCGACGTTCATCCAGTTGCAAAGCCTAATAGCCCTTGGTCTAAATTATAAGCCCACTAGTAAAACTTGGCCGAGGTCTTAAGCCCAATTATCTGGTCAAAGATCTCACAAATATTTGCCCCTTCTTGCATAAAGGTCATAGCTTTGTTTTTTTTATACTGGGTTTTGTGATCTTCTATGTTTTCGCCAAAGCAATGATTAATCCATATTATTTTCAGCCCAGTAATTGTGACTTTCTTGTATTGGTAGCAATAATGCGTATTTTTCAATATAGCAAACTAAGATTTGAATCCCGATAAAAGAGTTGCCTAACAATATTTCAAATAAAATTATCTTTAATAAAAGACTGTCTGTGTTTAGGGGACAAAAAACGTGTTTTTTGATACAAAACTTTCCACCCCACTTTTTCCCTCATTAATCACATCTTGAACTAATAGCACAAAAATTCTGGTGCAAGTAAAAGGTCCTAATTCAATTCCACTCTATCCATCAAAATTCAAAAGAAAAGAACTTATCTTCCCACTCTAGTACAGAAATGTTAATTATTTGGCATTGTTATGATTGGTCGGATAGATAGAAACGAAAGAAAAGACTAAGAGGGAATCTGAAGGGCATGCCTGAAGCAAGCTTTCTGGAAGAAATGAGATATGGGAAAGGGTGGGGGTCGGGGGGGATGGAGAAAGAGAAGATTGTGAGAAGAAGCTTTTTCTAATTGAAACGCCAAACACGTCTTTTGATAGTATATCATTGCGTTTCCTTGTCCCTCTCTTCCATTCCTCATTGCTGACACATGCTCTTTAACTCTAATGAATCACAATTGAGTAGAAATAAATTCTTATTCTCTCAAAACTATTTTTTTTTTATTAAATGTTCAAAATATTTTAAAAAAAACGTATTTATTTTAAAAAAATATTGAAAATAATTTAATTTACTAAACGAAAATGACATCAGCTTTTGCATCCAACTCCCTTAAATCAGTTGTGGTCCACAGTCTTAAAAGATGTGAATGACAATTAACTCACGTGATATGCATTTTCTTGTCTTTTTGGGCCTTTTTTTGAGACGTGAAAATCTTTTTGGCCCATTTCTGATATGTAATCGCATCCAGGGGTCCATTACTTCATAAATCAAAGTCAACTTTATCTTCTATTAAATTAATAAATATATTATATGTTCAGCCAAAAAGAAAAAGGAAAAACAAGGAATATACTATATTTCTTATTATAGCCCTTATTTGCCTCTTCCAGTGGGCAAGGAATCATTCAGCAACCAAAAAAGGAGGGGCAAGGAAAGTATGAAAAGAAGCAAAAACGTATAAAGAAAGCCACCAAAGACCATACAAATTAGGTGTTGACCAAACTTTTTCTCGTGACATTATGTTGACATAGTCCTTCTCCAAGAAGCTACTCCTCAATTCTGCATCCACATGTTGGAAAAGAAGATCATCAATCCACTTTGGTCATACATTATTATTATATTTGTGAGAGGCAGGGATCCACCAAATATAACTCATTATGAGTGATATCTAGGACTAACATGAAACGCTGAACTTGGGGGCAAAAAATAAGAAAAAGAAACTCCCAACTACTATCAATCTGAATTCAAGATGCAGCTTCAAGGCTTGTTCACATGGACATTAAACAGTTGTAAATGAGTGAAGACCTTTCAAAATCATGGGATGGTGAATTACATAATCACCTGCCAAACAAGGCAAAACAGGATCATACAAAAAAGATAAATATCTCTCGATCTATTAGGTCAAACATGTTTCTTCTGGGGAAGCAAACTCAGATATTAATATATACACCTAAAATGCAGCAACCTGACTATTTAGCATACATACCACGGGTTTCCAACGAGAGAGATCAGAACAGGCATCACCCTGCAAAGTCAAAAGTGTCGTGCATAACAGCATTGAATAAACATCCAAGACAGTTGAAGACAAGTCATTACAATGTCTGAAAGCTTGAATTCACTAGTGTACGAAATTTCAGGGGGCATGATGTATGTTACGTGACTCAACAGTTATAGGCTTTTTATGGCTCGTCTTTTTCCACCATCAGATCACCACGCCTGCATAGACTTGCTGCGCTTTCCGGGCACATTGTCATTTTTCAATAACTTCATCTCGTGGAGAAACTCTGAGAATGATTGATATGATATGGCAGAAACCAGAGCAGAGAGCATCCACAGCTTTGTTCAGCAAAGAAAAGAACATCTCAAGCTCCACATATAAAATGCTCATTATCAGTAACTAACATTGTCGTCTAATGCAGGGCTATGGTCCCGTACCCGAAATTTGCCCTCCATGTCTTGTGATGAATTTAGAATTACTACGCTTCAAAGGCAGCAAATCATCCATCGCCTCACAAGCAGCCATCGCATTTTGAAAATTGACAGACTAAATATATAGGTCCATGACATGACGCTGCTATGGAGATCTTCAAGCAGACTTGATGCCATCTTAAGTTGTTTAGCTTAGTTTCTTTTGTCAAGTTTGTAACTTGCCCGGCTTAATATAAAATATATATATATATATATATATATATATAGGTCCATGGCACGCCACTAACCAAAAAAAAAAAAACAGAGAGAGACGGATTTGCAGCAAGAGAAAAAATTAATAGATGAAATGAACAATGAAAGGGGACAACGCCGTTTAGTCCAATAACTCATGTATTCAGGTGATTACTTTCAGTGGTCATTACTTTCACCGACAAGCTGAAGTTTGCTGCCACCATAAGATCACAAAACATTGTCCTTGCCACTCTTGTAGACCAACGAAGCAGTTTGTTCTCTACCATGCTACAAAAGGAATATTTCTCATCTTATGGATAAGAAAAGAGAATTAATTATCTGAGATGGATTTTTATCTTTTCATTTGTGAGGAACTTAGCTTATTCATAATTATATGATAATAATTCGAAGCACAGATATGGAACCTATTATAGTAAAACATTATATAATGAGGGTATAAAACTAAACACTTGAATTGATGTGTGAACAGGTCAAGAAAGCAATCAGGCTACTCGTGCAGACGTTCTATCAATAACAAAAAATGTTAAAAACTATCAATCTGCAGCATATTCCTTCGTCCTCAGCAAAAGCTTATATAAAAAAGTGCTTCCGTTATGGCTTGAGCGTCAAACTTCATGTTTACAATTTGTTAAGAGTTATTATATCCATGACATAGATGAGTGCACAGATAGTGTGATCCTCCGAGTTAAAGCAGAAATTGCCCTGAAAATTTGATCTTTCAGTTCCTCCGAGTTAAAGCAGAAATTGCTCTGAAAATTTGATCTTTCAGTAACATAACCCTTTTGCCCCCTGATGTATGACAAATAATAATAGCAGGAGTTTTTTCCGTTAAAAGTTTAATAGTTTAAGTTAACTTTCTTGCAGGATACAATCAGCAAGCATATCTGGATGAAAACTTGTTTCTTGACCTTTTTTATCTGTCCCACGAATCTCATTACTTCTGAATCATGTCTGGAGATTGCAGTTTTTACTCTTAAGTATCATTCGAAGCACATTAAACTTTCGTATCTTGACAGGCACATATGTTCCCATTGACTATTAATCTATGGATGATTTATGTAGCTGGAAAACAAGACGACAACAAGATATCAACCCAGCATACCAGCTTTGATTGAAAGAAAAATTCTGTAACTTTGAGAGATTACAATTCAGAGGATTGAGTGGCAACTTTTTCATTCTAAAAGACAACAACAAAGATCTGCTCCATCATCTTTATTTAAATGTACAAGATACAAAAGAACCCTATCACCACAAAAAATTTTATCTTCTTTTTGTACAGGGACTACCCAACAGGGTAGAGTCAATAAAGAGGAACCCAACTCACCTCCACAGGGGACAAGAAATCTTCTTTTCAAAACTGATTCTTTCCATCTTCTAAAGATATTTTGATTTGATTTCCATATCAACCTGTCCACTGGTTGCCACGCAGAACCTGAATCAGATTGGACGAGTTTCTCCTTACTTTCTCGCTATCATCATCCAGCAATGCAAGACCGATCTCCAAAATTCCTTCTTTTACGGCCTCTAATCTCATTCTCTCACTAGTACGACAAAGTGAGTTCAATGCCAGCAGTGCATATTGAACTCCCCTCGAGCTTCCATTCCTCAAAACCCGAGCCAGAATCTGAATGCATCCATGATAGCTTTCCATCTCTTCCCTACCTTCCTTACACTTAGCCAGAATACCTAGAACTTCAACAGCCCTCTCAAGCCCAGAATCAGCAGCTCCAAGCAAAATAGGAACCGCCCCACATTCTACAGCTCTCCTTCGATTATCAGTAAAAGAACAGATTGCATAAAGCGCCGTGGCAGCTTCCTTCATCTCCCTCCCTTTACCATTCCGAAGAAGCGAAACCAGAGCTTCAATAGCACATGGGTATGCACCAATCGTGGCTTTATTTACTGCAACGACCGCCAAGCTGGTCAGCATAGTTGCCGCAATCGCTCGGCAATTCGGTGAGCCACCCAGTAGAACAGCCACAACTCGAACTATCACACCTTCCGCCACCAAGCCCACTTTGTTATGATCGTCAAGACTTAGATTCAATAGCATGGAGAGGGCTTTCTCCTGAAGACGAGAATCACGGGAGTCAACGCAGTTCAGCACTGCCGACACGATCCCTGACTCAGTCAACCGCCGGCGAAACACCGAGTCACGCTTGGAAAGCCGGGTGAGTTGGTCTAGTAATTCAATTTTAGATTCCAAAGGAGAAGACCGAGAAGTAAGCAAGGAGATTAGGGTTTCAGGTTGAGGAGGCAGCTGCTGCTCTAGAGGCGAAATGAGAGCATAGTTGGAAATCAAGCTTCTGAGAGCATGGTTGGGGATGAGGGAAGGGTGATCAGGGAGGGGTAATTTGCTAATTGGACAAACCCGGTGACCGGCGTCGAGCCACCGTTGGATGGAAGCACGGTCAAAGGTGTGACCCGAGGAAAGGATAACTGGGTCTGACATTATCTCTAGGGAAATCGGACACTTGAAATGGTCAGGAAGGTGAGTCGCCATTGATATCAAAAGCTCTCTCTTTCTCGTTCCCACTTTCTCCCCCTAAGAAGCTGATAAGCTGCAGAGCCGAGAGATTCAGAGATGAGGGTTTAGGAGGTTTTGGGAGGCTATTGGCTTGATGTTTTTCCCGTTTTGGAGGCCTTCCGCTTTTTTAAAGCTCCGGATGCTGGGGACTATGCAGGAACTTTTAAGGACCATACTACCCTCCTCGTATGATCTAATTTACCGCGTGTCAATTGTAAGTTTGTAACGTCTCTTTAGCAAAAGGCCAAACAATAAATATTCTGATATTCAGGAGAATAAATGAGAAGAATTAATTCTTGCAGGCAACTGATAAATATGAAATTACAATTAGTACTATTAACTAAAAAAGCTCATTATTTATTCAGCATAAATTCAGGACTTCATTCTGTTTTGAATATAAGAAAATTTTGATAATTTTGTTTTGATCAAAATTTCAAAAAAAAAAAAGAACCAATGAATATAACACTTTTATTACTTTTTCGATTTTTAAGCGAATGGCCCCTCCACTTATCTCATTTGAATGGCTAAATTGTATAAACTAACAACTGGGGATTGGTAGTTGGTGAAAAAATTGGGGATTTGTAAGAAAATATTAATGACGTGGTACGCTAGAAGTTATTTATTCTATATACTTTTCTAATCTTTAATATAATATCTAATTAATTAATTTAAGTAAATCAAGATGTTAGTTAAATTAGTTAACAAGATGTATTTTTTCTAAAACACTCCAAACATCTTTCTTAATTTATTTCCTCTCTTTTTTATTTGATTATTATTGATGAAATATTAATAGGGTTAATTTGAAAAAAAATTAATAAACAAATGAAATATGTTTTGTACATAAAACCAACATCAACTCTCTAATTAAGTTATGTGTTAAGAACCGGAGGAGTATTTAAAGATTAGAAAGATTATGGTCCCATTTAGAATGGCTTATACGCAGTTTTTCAATCGTAATTTATGAAATAAGATGTAAATATATCAGATAAATTTTGTCTTGATTTATGTAAAATATGTATATAAATAATTTCAATCGTGATGTTAAACATGGCCTATGTTGTTCCATGCTACTTTTACCCATTAATTCACGGCAATAATTGAATAGTATTGGCCTTATAATGAAAATTAATCATGTACAGAGAGATGAACATTATTTAAAAGTTCTGAATGACCAAAACAAGTTTTTGTGCTCCATGTATAAAGCAATGAAAAAATGCACGGTTTAATTAATGGAATGTACATATATGAATCATTCAATGTTTGCATCAATTAAATTTTTTCCGACCAAAAAAAAGAGAGGAACAATGAAATTTTTGTATGGAGAAGAAGATGAAATCAAAGTGAGAAAAAACATATGATTAAAATTGTTCAAAATTAAATGACTTAGATCAACCACAATCCATAAGTCCCTTTTGGTTCAAAACGTCATGTGGAATGAAGCAAATATTATGTTTACCAATTTTTAAATATTATCTCTCTGATTAGTTCTCGCCTTTAATTTCTATTAGTAGAATATTACTTGAATTTCATGAAAAATATGATAAATGAAGCAAAATCGACTAAAGTATTGTACTACAAAGAAGAATTGAATTAGATAAATTATATCAATATCCGAACCTTATCGTATAGATAAAATTGTATATATAAACCAAAAAAAGAGTTTATTTTCTTGATTTGTTATGCAGAAATCGAACTCCCCCAATTTGAATTCATAATTGGTAAATAATACACCTTGGAAACTGGCTTTTTTACCAAAATGCTGTAAACAGTAAAAAAATATAGCAAAATACTGTACTTTTAAAAGTATTATACTAATATGCTACACTTAAAATCGTTCTTGATAAGAATGACTTTTAAATTATACACAAATCATTTTTGATGTGAATGCTTTTACTTTTTGAAATTTTTTTAAATCAAAAAGTGAAATCGTTCATGCAAAAAATGATTTCACTTTTTTCCTATTCATCTTCCATGCAAGAATCTCTGCCAATTCATTTGGTGCAAGAATATCTGCCACTTACTATGCATGCAAGAATCTCCCATTTACTTCCCGTGAGGTTACAGCAATCTGTACGGTTTTATATATTATATGTTTCTTAGTTCATCTCCTTTCATCCGAGCTCTCTCTTTCTCTTTTCTTCTCACTTGCTTCATTTCATTATTCTCTTGCTTTGTATTTTTTCACTCTTGCTTCCAAACACTTGACAAGCTCTTTTATTGTTGGTGGGTATGTTGTTTCTCTTCTATTTTTCTTTTAAAAAATTTGCAGCTATGATATAGAATTTGATTTTTCATCCATACTACCCTTAATGAGTTAATATTTCATTATTTTAATTTTCAGGAGGTGAGTGGTGGGTTAAATAATTTGGAATATTTGTACTCTTTCTAAACCAAGTGCCTCTTATTTTAGTAGTAAAACTATTATCTATTATATTGTTTTAAGATGTTAAGATTTTGATATAAACTCCAATTTTTTTTAGTATATGATTATTATTTTTTTTTATGAAAGTATACTTCTCCGAAGTTTAAATTTGGTAAGATAAACTGAAAAATAATTATATATACAGCCTAAATATCAAATTTGTGGTATATATTAAGTTGGTAAAAAAAAAAAAAAGGAAAGTGTTCTACCAACTTCCAGTGGACTATTATTTTTATATATATTTTTAGGTAAAAATAAGATGTAAGTAATGAAAAATTGAAAAATGAATGAATGATGCACTCATAATTCTTTTTTATTTTTCTTTTTGTGTTTTCTATGCTATTTGCTATGTTGCATCTTTTAAGGAAAAAAAAAAAGAAAGTGTTCTACCAACTTCTAGTGGACTATTACTTTCATATATTTTTTTAGGTAAAAATAAGGTTTAAGTAATAAAAAATTAAAATGAATGAAGGGCACTCATAAATTCTTTTTCTCATTTTGCCTTTTCTATGCTGTTTGCTATGTTACATCTTTTAATTGGTGATTACTTGTCATGACATAAGTGTTTTGAATCAAGAGTAAAATACTCTGACTATCCTTCGAGTTTGTATCAATTATATAGATATCCGTTCTGTTTTAAAAATATACATAGTCTAATTAGTTAACACCGTTAGTAGGAGTATTCTAAAAAGATTCTAAAAATATTATTTTTAATTGAAATTTATATTAGAACAAAATTTATTTACTATTTTACTTCTAATTTTAATAAAATCCTAAATTATATTTTTATAGTTACATCAATTTCATTCAATTAAGGCAAACATAAAAGATTTGATTAAAAATTAACTAATTTCTTTAATAAATATATATAACTAAATATGTTATAAATCTTTGTAATAAAGAAGTGTTTAAAAGTTTTAAATTATAAATTTAAATAATTATAAAATCTTTTAAACTTATATCATTTAAATTGTATGATAATTAAAAACTATGAATTTGAAATATGTTTTTACAATTTAAAAGAAATTAAAGTAAATAATTTCTAATGAATGTGATAAACTAGAGAAAAATCTTTATTTTTGAACCCTTCATTTCAACCCAATGATTTGGCCTAAAGATTTTAACCCAATTAAATTTTAGTTTCATGCAATAAATTGATATTTATTAAATTAAATTTTAAAAATAATGAAATAACAAATAGGTATTATAAGGATATGAATTATATATGTATGCGTAAAATTAAAAAAAAATCTTCATGATATGTTAATTATTAAAATAATATTACAAGAAATAATTTAATATTAAAATGATACATGTTTAGCGTGTTTTATATAGCATGTCAAAATGCATCTGCTTGTGTAGTGTGAGATTTTAACAGAATAACAACATCATTTGAGATTATGGAGCCATATAATGTTTGATATCATCAATTTTGTCAATGTTGCAAGGTGAATTTGTTTGATAGAAAATAAGATTATGGAGAGTTTCAAGCAGAAAAGTTACCATATATGCATGTCGCTGTGCTTATGCATGAATAGGCATAGACCATTTACATTATATGGATCCTGTTTTTTGATTAGAAACCATGCAATGGTTTATAATAATGAGTTCCAACTAGTGGAAGATGAGAATATAGCCACAGATTGATTGTCCTCTTCAATACCTAACCCATCAATAATTAGAGATAAAGGACGTCCTTGCTCAAGTCAGAACGAAATGAGATGGATTGAACCACACCCAATGAAACTAACAAGTGTGGATTATGTCAACAAGTTGGTCAAACCGCTCTACTTGTCCACAAAATAGCATCTCAACAATAAATTATGTATTTTACTTTTGTAATAAAAACATTATGTTTTATGAAGATTATATTATAATTAGTTTGATTTCTTTTGTATTATTGGAATTTGTCCTTTACCTTATGCAGAGACATTTTAAAATGGCACAACCTCCAGAAGAGGTAATAAATCCTGGTCCAGAGAATAACTCTCTTTTGTACTTGTAAATCCAACATATTTCTGAACACGTGTGGAATGATAATGTAAGTAAAATTTATTTATTATGAATTATTTCATTTATGCTTTCATAATAATATTATTTTTCCTTTTCCATTATAAGTTAACATGGTCCTACACACTAGAAAAGTCATGCATACTGATCAAATGATTAACCCACCTAATCAAATAATTAAATATCTTATATTGGCTAGATTCTATGGTTTTGCTCGAGTAGGACAATTTGATTATGATCAAGGTTTGGTCTCAGTACTTATTGAGAAGTGTAACGTCCTAAGACTCATACATTTCACACTACACGTGGAGGATGTGCCATAACATTAGAGGATGTAGCTGAACAATTAGGCCTCCCATGTGAAAGAATGATCGTTATTGGCTGAATTGAATTAATTGGCTAGACATGTGGTATTAAACCACCTGTAGATAGACTAAATGGGTAGTGACTGCTTACAAGTTGATTAGAAGAGAATTTTAATCACTTACCTAATAATACAGATGATGTACAAGTTTAACAATTCAGTCGTGCATATATCTTCAGGTTGATTGTTAGATATCTCATGCCAGATAGATCAGGTAGTAGGGTATATCTAACGTACCTTCCTCTGCTTTATGATCTTCAAGAAGCTAGAAAATTTAGTTGGGGTTCGGCAGTTTTAGCTCACCTGTATGGAGAATGATGTAATACTACTAACCCAACTGAAGATGGGATTGGAAGATGCTTATCATTACTTTATTTATGGCATGGGATTGTTTTTTATGCTAGCACCACAACAACCTGTGTATCCAGATTCACAATCTGATATCCATCCTCTCTTACCTCTTTTGGGCTTTAAGTATGTAAATTTATTCACCAACTATTTGTTATTCTCTTATATTATTAAAATTATATAATTTTAACATTACCTTTTTGTAGTAACAGAGGGAAAAATGTGAGACAAAACCCCCTCCACTTGCCGTGTCTTTACTCCAATATAGGAGCTTTCTGGATAAAATGACCGATGATGAGATAATGTGACAATCATATGAATCTCCTGATGTGCGCTAATTGATTCCTGAGTATTGCTTGGCAACACCCAAAATTTGGTGTGTTTCAGTTCCTTTGATATGTTTTAATATTATAGAGTGGAATCATCCTAACTGTGTATTACGAAAATTTGGTTATCAGTAACTAACTAATTCCTTCCATGCCTGTTCATTTGGGAAATTACCACATGATCCAATTACGAGACAGAACAACTACAAATTGGATGAACAAATACTCGGACTTCATTCAAGCATGAAATGGATGGCCACACGCAATTGTTAATGCTTCTATAGCACTTGATGAACTTGATCAAACATCTCAGTACATGCCATGGTATTAGAAACATACAAGACGATGGATTCAAAGTATCAATGGTAATACAGGTCGTGCGGTAAGTTTTTCATCTTTCCACTATTAATATCGTTTTCTTTTACACAAAAAAGTTGTTATCTCTTATCTTCTTTTTATTTTTTTTAGTCTGACATAGCAGAGGAGTTAGATAGGCTATCAATTAATTTCATGTCTAGTATGATATTGAGACAATTGCTCAGGCCATGTAAATTTTACTTGCATCACCACAATTACTCCACAATCTGTGATAGATGATTCATGTTACTTATCTACCCAATCTATAATTGAAAACAAAAATGCAAGGGAATAGGAGCTTCCAATTTTTGCTCAGGCTTGTGACATATCACTGTCACCATCATCCCCTTCACCTCTGTCAATCCTACATAGCTTGAGTCTCATTACGTGGCACCCTCATCATCATCCCCTTCCAACTCAGTCAATTCTTCTCAATTTCATCGTTCATGACTTTATTAGATAATCCTGCACTATTTTTGCTGAATACAATGCTTTTACTTTTAAACATGGTGGACCATCAAATGAAGCATTTGTCACTCCTTAACAATTTATACATTTAGATGAATCACCTCGATTTAATTTGAACATGCCAACTACATAAACAAATAAGACACTTGAATCTCAAGAAATTGACATACAACAACAACGGCCACAACGTATGGAAAAAGGGCAAGATGTGGTACTGGAAGTCAATATTAGTAAGGTAGATAATTTTTTTTTTTTATAAACTTAATTTTTATTATTATTTTTACAATAAAAATATTTTTTACTTTTTATTTTTAATAATATACATCTTATACTTATTTCACAATTAGTTTTAATATCATTATGTAATTATCAACACTTTCTTCCCATTATTTAGTCATGATTTTGTCATTCAAATAATTGGTAAATCATTATACTAATCATTTTATTTTTATTTGTTAGGAGAGAGGTGAGAAGTCATTCAAGGGGAGATGAAATTTTGAAGTTGTTCACGAGAGAATGATTTTTGAAGTCGTTAACCAGAAGAACGATTTTCAATCACTCCATGCATATCGATATCTGATTCTGCAAAATTGTTCACTAGAAGAACGATTTTAAAATTATTCACCTGAAAAATGATTTTAAATATAACATGTTAGTAAATACTTTTAAAAGTACAATATTTTGTATATATTTTTACTGTTTGTAGCATTTTGGTAAAAAAAGCCTTGAAAACTTCATATTTATAAGCACTTTCGTGTGAAATACCAAAGAATTTTTTTTAATTGATATGCTATATGTAGTTTGAAAAAAAAATTCCTCCAATCCTTAATATAGGACCTAATTGTTGAGTTAATTTTGATCTTAAATATAAGACCTATTATCATATTTATCATTTTTTTCTAAATTACCCCTATGAATACTCCCTCAATTATAATCAAGTAAAAAAGAGAGGAATGATATCAAGAAAGATGATTATGTGTTTTAGAAAAAACATGTCCTAGTTCTTATAATTAACTAACTTATCTAATTTTCTTAATCTAATCAAATTAATTAAATAGGTTTTATATTAAGGACTGGAGGGAGTACTATATAATGGAATGTGTTTATTCAAGTACATGCTGTGCTTAAAATCGTTTTTGTTGCATGAGTTAAGATATGCATGAAAAATTAACGGCTAAATGATTTTTTTTGCAGATCTTAAGTCGTTCAAACAAAAAACAATTTTAAGTATAGTATTTAGATAAATACTTTCCATATGGTATTTCAATGTTTTCTTTTCATTGTTTATGGCATATCAATAATAAAGCAAAAAAAAAAACCTTTTTCATGAGAATTACGGCTTTATATGAATGTGATTTCCTAGTGTTAGAATCATAATAAGATGTTGCTCATCTTCTGCTCCATGCACTACTTTACCAAAAGAAACACATGACACATTCTAAGAGGTTTAACATGAATAAAAAATGCTTTTAGAAATTGTATTATTAATTTAGCTTGCCCAAAGCAGTTTCAATATAGCATTATCAGGGTAGGTTTAGCTAATATTGCTGAGACTTATATTCCTTTTGTAGGATGCGCTAATATATCCCATATTAAGGAGTGGGAAATGCAGCCTAATTTGAAATATAGACTGATTTAAATTATATTTTTAAATTTAATTACTCCCTTGGTTTTTATTTAAGTTTATGAGTTTGGATTGAAGCCTGGATGGTGGCATAGATCTATAGAACTGTGATGACAAACCCCAAAAATGTAGATTAGAATCGATCTAAGTGAATATGATAGCATAGGCTTTAATTTAAATTATATTATTAGCTTTAGACAAATTAGTAATTAGGTGTAATTTGTTAAATAGGCAGATCCATAGAGTATATCAGCCCCGATCTCCCCGAAAAATAATGTTTCGTTACAAAATAGCAGTCTTGAAATTATGAATACTCAAGAATTATATATTTTCATACAACATTGATTTAAGAAATTAAATTAAATTTCACAATAAAATTAAAAGATCGCAGTCACAAATAGGAATCAATATTAATGAGAAAACCAAAGTGAAAAGATGGGGAAAGTGATAGGAAAAAGTTGATAATACCCTTGCCATTATCAGTGAAGGGAATTTCAATTTAGCGACAATGGAAGGGTATTTAGGACATTTGGGATGATGCGACGAGGCTTTTCCATCGAGTTCCGTCGCCGGAAGGAGAAAGGGTGGGGGAGTTATGTTTTTACTTTCCGGAGGGACCTTCCGTCCGGAGGGACCCGGTCATCATTCAGAATCATGCCACGTCAGCTGTTCTGGAACAAACTATATGCAATTTTATCTTTTAAACGCTAATTCCTGTCCTAATTATAAGTCTTGTTACATGTTAAAAACAGAGTTTATAATTAAGACAGGAGGTAATATGTATTATTTGCAATTTTATAATATATTAATTACATAGTAGGATCAATAAAATGATTTAATATTTTTTTTGTTTATCAATTATTTTCCCAAATAGTTATTCGTTCATTTTAGAGTTAATATGATATTGATCCCTTAAATTTTAAATAATAGGTTTTGGTTCCTTAAAGAATAAAATAATTTAAGTTTTATTGGATTATGAGAACCAATATTTTAAATAAAAATAAATATAAGAAATCAAAACCTATGGTTTGAAACTTGAAAAATCAAAATCAAAATAAGAGTAAACTTGATAAAAAAAAAAATTATATAAATTTTTTATTTTTCTTTCAACTAATTGATTAATTGTCAAAGCTGTTTAGCTCGTGGAAAAAACCATTATAAGTCTTGTTTTGTAGTGGCACAAATTAAGGCCAGTGTATAATTATAAATAAATATAAGTTACTCATTTAATAATAAAGATAAATATTGGTGCCTTTTTTGGTACTATGGGTTTAGTATATGAAATTTTTTTTTTAAAACAGTCTAAATTTTTTTATTGTATTTAATAATATAAATAATTTTTTTGTGGAAATAAAGTTTTCTATGTTTATTGGATAGAGTTTTGTGATTCTTAATATATTTATATCGTTAAAAATAGAACTATTTATCTTTACGAGGTGAAAAAACAATATAAAAATACTAAAAAGTTAAGTGGCATGAAGAATAAAGCACTCACCGCTTGATGGCGACAGATTTGGTGGAGGGTGGAGGCCGGAGGATGAAGTCAACAATTGTGCCCAAAAGTCAAATTTGTGAGCCACCATACCGCATGACGACACGTGTCATGCCGGTGCTAGCCTGTTTCTTTTCCTTTTTTTTAACTTTTATAAAATGTGTTATAAAAAAATTATCTATAATTATATTTCATTATAAGTTTCAAGTAATTAATTTATAAAATAATAAATAAATAAATAAAAAAATAATAATAGGTTAAAATTATTTTTATTTTTAAAAATATATCCTTATAATAAATAAGAAAAAGGATAAAGAAAATGCATAAAAAA